>NW_026856155.1:0-156146 GCF_026571515.1 Ruditapes philippinarum
TGTGGAATCCGCAAAGTGCAGTGCTTATCGAAACGAAACACAAGAACTGAACAGCGGATGAGACAGTTTTATTTATCGTTGTTTTTCATTTTCAGAACTATTCCGATAATTGTAATTATTCATTTTATCTGCATGTGCACAGTGATAAATGCTTTCTTATTGTATACAATTCTAAAAGAAACTTCTGCATATTCATTTCTTTAAGTAAGGTAAGTTTAAAAATAGTCACGTGGTTCAAACTAAGAGTTTTCTAATAACTTTTGCAGACAATTTTGCTGACTTTCAGTTATAAGGTAAAGATATATATTTGCTTGGTACTAAAACTGTTCTGTCATTTTTTTTCTTGTAGTAGATATAAGGTGTCTGCCTGAAGCTTTCTGTCGAGGAATTATATATTCGGGCATATTGGTGATGGCGTTTATGATATCAGTAGGCAGTTCCGTTCATTTGATCAAAAAGTAATTGATATTGGAGTGTTCCAAAAACGAGCTAACCCTTATTCTGATAAAATCGAAAGTGATTAACCTGTATCTTGATATCCCTTTAATTGGACAGTTCCAAAAACGGAAGCTGGACAAGTCTTTTTAAAACATAACTAACAAACAAACAAACAAACAAACAAACAAACAAACAAACAAACTAATAACTAACTAAAAAACAATAGAAAAATAAACTAAACATCATATTTATTTGTATTTAATTCGTATAAAATATCCTATTATCAGAATAAATGTTGATCACTTTATTTTCTACAATATTTAAACGAAAACATACGAGGATGCAATAATATAAAGCATGTTCATATTTTAGTTTCCTTATTCTTGATGCATTCATCTATGAGCTGACCATCTGGTAAAATTATATATCCAACATTTTATCCTCCTTGATAAAACCTTATCCATGAACTTCCTTAATTCTAAGATGGCATCCACTTATCTCTTTTTCTCCATTCTGTATTAGTTCAAAACTGAAAACAAGTTTATTCACTGGAAAGTAAACAGTGTCATATGAAGTTTGTACGTTGGTCGTAGGAACAATTATTTTCCTATTTTGGAATTCAAGTAGAATAGTAAATTTTCTCAATTTTGGTAATAAAGATTAATGTCTAAAGCTTTGAATAACGTGACAACTGTTCGTTCATGATATATGGTTATATTATCTATAAAACAGAAACAAATGGTGACGTGAGTCAATGTGGTGGAAGAACTCCGGGTAATGTATTCAACATGAATCAAATTTTCTTCTGTTCCCCCGTTTTAAATATTTACTAATTTAAAGATAAATATACTGACATGTAAAATTACAAGACAGATCTGCTGACTTTTTATCTATATAGATCAATGAAATACACGAAGGGGAACACGTAATGCGATTTAATATTTGTATACATAATTCTAATCTTGTTATGACATAAAATACATTTTAACATCTTCATCATTATAAGTTATAAAATTACAATCGTTTTAAGGATGAGGGAATACTCAAATGTACTAGAGCTTAGTGATTTATTTAAGAATTAATGTTTGTTCCAAATTTGAACAAATTATACTTGACGCAAGAGCACACATAATACGTGGTTTATTTTCTTTATCTTTTTACTTTTGTATATTTTCCACTTCTTTTAATCGTGCGTCTCATTATATACCATGCATATTATTTCAGCTGTTCGTATCTGCAAACACTCGGAAGTAACTATGGTTACTAAAGTTTTCATAGAAACTGCCGATGTACCGCCACGTCAGATTAATAGATGTAAATGCAATGTAACACCAGCATTATTGAACAGCAGCGTTTCACTTTTCTACCGGAAGATTTCGCGGGAAAGTAAAAACGTTTATTTCAAATTTCAAGACATCCTGTTAAACAAAACAGAAGAACGTGCTAACTCAACTTTTACTAAAGAAAATGAGCTGGTTTTGGAAACAACATCTGATTTCAACATGAAGGATGTTTGTCTTATTATTTCTGCAGGTAAACTATTTAGGCGCGGTCACGTCAAATGAACATTAAAATTACCCCCCCCCCCAAAAAAACAAAAACAAAAAAAACAAACAGATAAACATAAAAACACATTAAAAGGTTTTGACATTCATGATATTATTCTGAGCTGATCATACTACAGGTGAAATAAAACTAACAATTTCCTAAATGTCTTGCACAATTAAACAAGTACATGTTCATAACGACAAATGACTTGTTTACAAAGTTAAAAGTAGATTGCCAAATGAATTCAAACAAAAAATATTCTTTTCTTTCAAATAATTGATAATACAAATGAAAAATTTTTCGGTTTTAAATACAGATGATGAATCAACATTTAATATATCCTGTGATGAGTCACAATGGGCTGTTACACAATCCACGGTTCCAGAGATTACGATAAGTGAACTTGAGACAAGCATAAATTCAACATTAGAAAATAGCAGTGATATCTGTACAATTGGTATGATGCGAAGGGCTTTTATAGAATTTCTATATAAATCACCAATCTCCTTCTAATTTTGTTCTGATAAATATGAAACTTAAATAGATTATCAATTACGGTCTGAAAATATATAGATTCACAAGGATGACTAATTGTCTTTCATATAAAAAATAATTCAATTAATGATAGTACGCAATTCTCAACTCGACTCTATTTTAAAGTTAGATGTTTTTAAGTCCATGTGTTGATATATCCAGGCTGTTATAAAATAAATGTCTTTTTTTTATTTCACATCATTAAATCAAAGTCACTAAATCCTTTTCAACAGATTCATTACAGTCATAATCTTACTTATAACTTTGTTTCAATGTATTTTAGGTATCGCTACTGGCGGGATTGTGTGTGTTATTGTGGAACTTGTTGCAATTCTTATAATTTGCTACAAAAGGTTGATTTTTGTTTATTTTAAGAGTTTGTTGTTCCTGTTTTAATATACAAATATATATGTTTTAGTGGTGCACAAAGAATGCACAATTGTTCAAAAGAATGCAAAACAATTTGACAAAGTAAAAAAAAATTTTTTTATATCAAATAAGATGATTTATGATGTTTTTTTGTTGAGGGATAATGAAAAGTGCAACATCCATCACTCCCTAGCACCGGCTTGAGCGGTACTGAAATCTCATCACTTAATAGTGATGGCATCAATGATCCCGAAGGGCCAGACAAAATCCTTAAAACTTTAATCAGGTAGAAAAATGTCTTTATTTAAAGATGTATGATGCTTAATTTGATATTTGAAAATACTGAAAAATGCTACATAATCTTTTTTTAAGATAAAATAAACATATATTTTGTAAACACAAGAGATTATATATAACGTGCTAATTTATACACACTTCAGATAAACTCAATATGACTAGTATCTGCCTGTCAACCCAGAGATCATGGTTTCGATCCCTAATCGGGTCACGACCATGTTTCTTCATATGACAGCAGTACTGGTTGGATCCTGGAAGCGGACTCAAAAGTGATAAATATAAGTTGCAAGAACTTGTTTTGCAATCGGGCTTAAATAAATATATTTAAACCGAATACATACATGTATAGTATTAATAAAATAAATGACATGTAAAAGAAAAAATAAAGTACTTAATTTACTGGACCAGCAATAGGGAAAGCAGCTTCCTATACATGGTTTGTGCAATCTCTTATTCAAAATAGACAAATTCAGTAAAATAAAATGCCAATATACCAACAAATATCTGTAATGAAGGAATTTTACCGGATAAATGTGCGTAGTAGATCTTAAAAAAAAGTTGAAATTCATTGTAATATCGACTAGTTATTTGAATTTATCATTTATTATATGCAGGGGAGCCTATAAACAGAAGAAAAATGTGAGGACACCAAAACTATCACAGGGAGAGAATGAAACATCTGCAAGAAACGACGGAGGTGATAATGATTATTATATGACAGAGAATCCTTTGTATAACATGACTGAACCCATGATGGACAAAAATGAGTCCCCTCTATATTTGCTGGTTCAAAAACATGCACCGAATGATGAACAAAGGATGGAAGCATATGATGATAATCCAGACTTACCAAATAATTCAAGTCAACCTTTGGCGTTCCAGCAAAGTTGACTTTGAAAAGTTTGGTGACGCTACTGACAGTGAGTACACTGAAATCGGAAATGTCGATGTTGTCAGTGGTCTTTACAATCAAAGGAATCAGATAAGATAAAGTTATCTTGAAAAACTTTTCTAAAGATACAAATAAATTGAAAACAAATATGTCAGATTGTAAAACGAACATGTCAGTATTATCGTGCATTTGCGACATGATAATGGGAAACGTCTTCCTCGACTTCGTGACCAGGAAATTTGCTTGCATTACCAATTGTATTGTATACATCGACAACCGCTAATTTCATTGGTCCTGCGTTACTTAAATGATGATATTCATTAAATCCTTTGAATGGTTGAACAGAAGCCGCATTAGTTGTATCATACATGTTGTCATTGACTGCTGAATTATCATTGTTTTGGGTAGCGTCCGCTGTTTTTGCTTTTACCGTTGGATTTCTTTTCCGGCCAGATGACACACATGTTGAATGGTCGTGGTGGTTTTCTTTGTTTATAAACTGTTTTAAATCAGGGTTACATTTTAAATCGCCACTATTTATCTGTTTTTTATGTTTAGCAGATTCTGCATAATGATACTCATTATCTGAATTATCTATATTCGTTTTGGTATCTGCTGTTTGGTACATTGGATTTTCTGTCATGTAATAATCGTCTTCTTCATCGTCATTATTTTTCTTTGTGACACCTTGGTTGGGTATTTTTGGCTGTTTATTTCTTTTAGTAGATCTTCTGGAAAAAAGGAATTTTAAAGTTTGGAAAGAAACAAAACTTTATCATAAGAATTTAACATTTTTTTCGCACACTCGAGTTACCTTATTGAACAGATACAATGAAATGAAAACTATATCACAAAACGGCCTCCATAACTTCTGATCCTCTCTAAAAAAATTAAATCTTATTTTGTTCCACCCATTGTTTTCGTTTAGGGCACAAAGATTTTTTAAGTTGGCATTTATGTAATATGACGAACATGTTACAATATGGTTCAATAAAAACTTCCGTATAAATACATCTGTAAATGTTTCTAAATTCAAATGTTCAACATTTTCAAGATTACTGCTTAAGTCGGTGCTAGGGGCGTAAACGGTAGCTTGTATTTACCAATTTATAAAGAGGCTTAATCAAACCGAGCTTATAACGTGATCAATGTTGTCGTTTGGTGCGTTCAAACGTTTCAATTATTGGATATTTGAACCAATTTGCACACTTATTTCCGGAGTGAATATCATAGCTATATGAGGAATACAATATGAAAATCATATGAACAAGTATCGAACTAACCTTCTGCAAATTATAACGATAAGTATTACAACTGCCACGCAGACGAAAACAGCAATAGAGGCCGCCACAACTGGTACTGAAATACAAAACATTGCTTTTATGATAATATTGCATGTACGTTAAGATAAAACAGTGGTAACTTCATTGGTGCTGATGAAATCTGAAAGTTTCTTTATTACATTAAAGAGAATAATATATTTGAGTTCAAAATATTTAAATGTTTATTAATATTTGATGCTATTGCAGTCAGTGCACGTTCCTTTGTAATTACGCAATTGCAGAGAATGTTGTATCAAATAGTTGTATATTTATACTTTCAGCAATATTTACAGGATTTTGCGCGCTAGTAAAATATGAATATGCAAATAAAACAGACACTGCTAATGCTAATTTTCTCTCTTATCACTGAATACATACCAATGATGTTATTTTCTTCTTTGTCAGCTGTTTTCCTTACATATTTGTCCGTCACAACACTTGAATTAGGGTATGGCAATGACGTTGCTATTGACGTTGATGGCTTCACCGGTGTACGATTGCATACAACGTTGAAAGTAGTATCTAAAAATATAGTTTTAGATATTAGCATTGTGTAAAATATATAGCACCTTGGTAAAAACATTTTCAAATATTTCTTAAAGTAAGGAACTATGATACTGAAATATAATCATAATAGATAGGAATCAAATGTACACTGCAGAAAGCAAAATGGAGATAAATGAAAAAGTATACAGAATACATAAATGTAAGTAAATCTCATTTTGTCAGTGACTAACTGAGTCTACGAGGGGATGTTCGGAAAATACGTAGACTTTCTTCCTAAACTCTAAACGCGACACAGGAGAATAAACAAAGTCACACTTATGTTTTTAATCAGGTGCCATAAATATATATTAATCGGATTACAGATTGTCGTGTCACACGGCTTAGATTTGCCATAGTAACAACAACCGTGGGGCAACCCAAAATTTATTGATGTCTATTCAGCTATAAATGTGACTGATTGTGTTTTGCGTCGACATATATTTTTAAAATTATGAATAGACGTTTCAATGTCACTGAAAATTTGTTCGTCATTCCAACGCCGGTAATTGATGTAAATAACACTCAGACAGCGACAGGTCATTTATAGATTAAACGTCATCAGAACAAACTCATAAAATTTTGTCAGGGCCAAACACCGACGTCTGACCGTTCGGGAGCTGAAGAAGATGTTTTACCCGTACCACAGTAACGTTACATCCAATTAAAGATGTCAAAGGTAGAGATGCATTAATATTCATGTTCATGTCAAATTAATTTGATAATATTTGTTATAAATATGTTGAGAATATTATTATAATTAATTTTATCCAGATTATTTTAAGTATGCCGTTATAGAAATTCATCATACGATATATTTGTTGAAAAGCGTGATTTATATGTACCCTACAAAATCAGATTGATCATTGCAAGATGATAACTCCTTGTTAATTACAATGTAATTAGGTTCACGCTAGATGGAGGATTTTGCGCTGCTCTCTACCATAAAGGCAAAAGGGAAATAGGTTCCAGACACTTGCATAACTTCGAATTGTCACCAACAACATTGTCACTGAATACAATGAGTACTGGTATAGGTGAATCTACCGCGATCAACATTGCATCGAGTGCAACGGCGAGTATTTTAAAAAGTGTTGACTTTAATGTGACGTCGCATTAAATTGACGTTCAACTTGGGCCGGCATGTGATATGTGCATGTTTTAATTCTTCATTTACATGTGCTTCTCATTATTTGTTTTGTACGAAAAAACACATACTTAATGCAAAAAGACTAGAATAATTAAACAGGTGTTGATATCTAAAAAAAGTCAACGTATTTTACAAACATTCTTCGTATCCTGGTCGAACTGGAATAATAATCTGAAATGGTTCAAATAATTACAGATAATATTGACACAATCTAAATATTGAACCTAAATGTGCTATCAATTAGCAAACTTCAGATTCATTTATTTTTAGTTCAATAGCATCAGAAACTCATTCATAAACCAGACACCTAGAACTAATTACACACAACTGACATAGTTAAAATAATATGTAGAAGTTACCTGACTTTATATTCATGCTTAAGGAAACCATTAAGCAAGCACTTTCATGTGTGTAATTGTCATTAGTAAGGACGGAAAGCGTTAGACTGCGATCCTCTGTTGTGAATGTATGTTGCTCTCCTGACATTATTTCATTATTGTTGACTTTAAAGCTTAAGCTTTGAGGAACCACACCATCAACAAAAGAGAATGAAATATCAACGTCTGAAGTGTTTGAAGTTATCGAACACTCACAAAGTGTCTGCTGAAATTTTGGAACTCCTTTTGTAGTTATGTAGACCAATTTTTGTGCCGTCAAAGTGTTGTCTTTGCATATTTCTACAGCTAAATGTAACAAAACAAAAAACGGTTAAAATATTATAATCGACATGATACTTTTGAAAGTAAATTTATCCGGCAGTATATTTATTCCTAATAAAATATCAATGGTGTATTTATTTTGCATATCTTTTAAATTTTAGTTTTGAAATAGTTCATCCTTGGCGTTTTCTTCAAGGAAAGGAAGAACACTTATCGTCTCATTCTGCAAGTATATGCATATTTAAAAAAACATCGATTATAATATTATATCTTAAAAACAACAACAACAAACAAAACTTTAATAATGTTCGACCTGATCTGCTGGCTTTGGACTGTGGTATTGGTGGAATTGTTATCTGAGTACAGACTGGGTATCCCTTTTATATAAGAGATAGCACAGGACAGTAATTTCACTTCGATATATACTTAAAAATCCTTTTGAATTGCATTATTGTCTCATTATGATAAACATGTTTTTGGCAAAAGTTCAAAAGATATTGAGCGAACATTATCTTTGAAGTGTACCCAAGGAATCCAAACATGTTCTTTGAATATTGCCGTATTATGGTTAACATTTCTGCGAAAAAGTTTCTATTTCCTTCCATCGTTTCAAAAAATACCGAAACGACATAACATTGCTAAGGGACAGGAGGACAACAAAGAGCATAACATTTTACGCTGGAATTCTTTTGGGTGCATAAAAGAGAGTGGGAGGGACAGTGTTCTTTATTGATTACACATGCACACTTATTATTTAATAAATTATCTCTCTGCTATCAATAGCTAATATTGTGTAACTCCAATATTCGCATTGCATTTATATATTTTTGACGGACTTTTCGAGAGAATAAAATGCATATTATCTCAAGTTGTTATTTTGTTTTATATCTGTCGTAATTGATGCATTAGAAGTGCGTACATCTTTAAAGTATTCTAAAGCAAGCGTAAACGGATGTATCATGTCCACATCGAGTCCTGTCTATATTTACATACATGCATGTGTCTTTAAATAACGTACTCCTGAAACAAACTCGATATACTACGAGATTTAAGAGATGGTACACTGTAGCTCATTATTGTCAAAGAAAAGTAAATATCAGCTTATGTATGTATAAATATGTAAATATCTTTATAATTATAAGAATTGGTATTTATCACGAACGTACCTGGTTTATATTCATTGCCACAAAGTCGTAATTGACCGTTTAAATCTGAAATACATAATTATCGTAGTATAATAATAGTTGCTTATTACATAGTTAGTATTACCATATTCAATATCAGATACTTAACTGCAATTTCATGTTTTTGTATTATGAGTCAACAAGTCAGTATTATGCAATAATCTAAAAAGATTTCCAAAAATAGTTCATGGGATATTTCAAACTTAACATTAAACAGTGAAGTTTTGAATCGATTAGCTTTATAAATTACCAATTGCTATCGTTTAATTCGCCTATGACATAGATAAGATGAGTTTACTTACCATCTATACAACATATCATAAGGAGGAAGAAGAATAAAATCATCATTGATATCCTTGTTTCAACAAATAATATAACTTTGCTTCGTAAACAACTAGTTAACCATTTCAAAATACCTCACATAAACTCGTTTCCAATACGACATACATAAAACAAATTGACTCGACGGTTAAGTTAAAGATTTAGAATAGTAATATGGTTGAGCGATTTTTGTATATAACCACATCCTACCTTTTCATGTAATGTATTTATTTCTATTTTTACATTTACCTCGGGTAACTGCAATACTGAATGTGTAAATAATTTTACATTCTAGTGAGATCTATCGTGTTCGTTAATTATTGTTTGTATTTTTTATGCTGAGCTCGTCTTTATGACTTTCTCGATAACAAATCAAAATACTCGTAAAAAATAAAAAATACCAATGCCTAACATTCGAGTTAGCCGTTGTACGTATAACTATACGTAGTCAAAAATATTTATGCATCATACACAGAAATGCCACTTATTATATAGGTAAAAAAAGAAAAATCGTTAATTTATCTCTCACCCCCCAGCTTGACTAAGCATATATTTTTATTGATAAAATATAAGTTAAGCAAAAGTACATGTTTCATCATGAACAAATAAGGTTTAAATCAAACTAGATTTTTCATTTTGTTGTTACCGAGTATTCTCCCTTTATCCAGAATATTTAATTTATCTGGATGTCGTTTTGATTCAACAAGTGCTCCTATCAGCGCAACTTTATGCGTCTCAAGGATGTGCTTATACAAGCATAGCAGTTTTAAAAAAATTGACTCAATATTATTTTTTCTAATAAGGGTCTGTGTTTTCAATGAAACAACTAAGATAAAATCAATATTTTATCTTACATAGCAAACCTAGATTAACAATCATCTTATATTGATCTCATATATCTTAAATAAGCCCTTTATGTAATAAAATAATTAGAAAATATTAATATTTAGGATATATATTTTCGATTTGCTCATCTATTGGGATGCAGTTTACAGGGAACACAACCCATTGTAAGGACTTAACATGTCTGACAGCTTACAGAAGTGTTATTTACGGTTATCAAAAGTATCGTTCAACAACATTTTAAAGAAAAGTGTGACATAAAGTTGAATAAAATAACAATGTATCAAAAACAAAGTGTAGCATTCAATTGAACGAACAAAGTCCACATTGTCCATAGAAAGTTTGACATAAAATATACAACAAAGTCCTGGAATATATAAGTGAAATATAAAATGATATCATTTGTCATGAAGAAGCATGATAAAGATTCCGTATAAAGGGTGATGGAGAGGAAAGAAGAAAAAAAGACAAAAAGTATCTCTAAGTTAAGAGGTGAAAAACAATTACAGCGAATTGAGACCAATGATTAAATAATAACAAACTAGGAGTAAAATAAGAGAATATGTGAATGGGCCCATCTAACAAAAATAAACTAATTATATCATTACATTTTATAGATTTTTGTTTTATTTAAAATTTTAATTTAAAGATACATATGGAGATAAGATAAAAGACAAACTACCGTTCTAGACGTGTAAAATGCAAGATCAGTCAACTGGTGTCTAAGCAAGGTAAAGTCTAAAACAACAAAGTCAGAACAATCTCTAGCAGGGACTATTTTAAAAGAGTAAAAATATTGTTTCTTTTCTAATCTAAATTCAAAGACACACGTAGATAATAAAAGCATGATATTTTACTATTACATAATTGTATATGGTAAACGACGGTAAGGTTCACTTATGGTCAAATTTGGGCCTGTCTTAGAATTAGCTCGAACATATGTATGAGAGTACTATGTCTATCGTTGTAAAACACCATTCATATTTGCAAAAACATCAGCTAGGCGTTGCCATGGCCTTTCGTTAAAATGCTTTGAAATTATCTGTGATTACACAGTCAGTACACCTGTATATAGTTAGAACTAAGATTTATTCAGTATGTCCACAGTCTTAAATGTTAGTTCATATAGTTGTGTTACTGCTAACTTGGAAAACAGAAGATGTCTTCATCAAATATTTTACTGTATCCCTTTATTATTTACAACTCAATAGTTTTACATAGTTATGCTTTTTATCTGAATATTTGTTCTTTTAAAAAAGAAATCTTACCTTATCCAAACAATTTAATATTGGTCAGATTTGAATTTATCATATTATTACAGGTGCGCATGTGGTGAAATTATCTAACAAAACTCTAAATACATGTACTCGTAAAATACACTCTATTAATTCTAAAACATATTTATATAAGCTTCGCAAGTTATATCATTCATTTAAGTCACGTGTAATTTCAATTTTAGGTTAAAGGGAGCTAATGGCCTTAACGTCACTCGTGTGTGTTCCTTAATCATTCGGCAAAGTTAGTCTAGACCAAGTTCATTCGTCTGTTTGTAGTGTTTCGTACATCTGATCAGTTGCGTTAGCTTTATATCTTTCATATTCAGGTGACGAATTCTTACGGTGTATGCCGTCACCAAAACTACCTTTTCCGGGATTATTTTTATACTCGTTTTCCAAATTGTTTGTGTCCGACTGTTTGATACTAATGTTTAGATATTGACTAAAATGAAGTAAAATAAATTATAGAAATGAATTGTTATAATAACCATCTTCGTGTTGTATTGAACGTACGTTATATGTGCGATGTACATTGTATATTGCAGACACATACTTTAGTTTTATAAGAATGGTGGTGCAAATGACATTAATTGTTTTCCCTGTAGATAATGCAACATTTACATTTATCACTAAATGTTAACCATTTTGAGAATTTTCAAAACATTTTATCTAAATACTATTCAATTCTTGAATAACTATTTAATTCGTTGTAGATGTATATCGAGTCTAATTAATCATAGTATGTTAAGGGACAGAAAATATAACACTTAATATATCAAGCTTGGAAGACATAAATAAAACTGCATTGTGTGCATCGATTATGTATTTTATTCCTTATTCAAAATTCATTGTATTGATAATTACTTATCATTTATCTATGACATTCGACATTGCAAATTTGTTATTGTTTTTTAAATTGTGTATTTACCTTTCGCCATGTGAATTGTTTGTTTCTTTATATAGATGCTGGTACATGTCACCCGATGTAGTATTTCCTTGCCTGTCCAGACCGTCATAAGCATTTTGGTCAGGTATTTCGTAAGTGTTAGTATCACATTCACGTTGATTTGTGTTTGGTACTATGCTCGACATTGTGACTCTATTTGATTGATTGCTTGGTCTCTGTTTTTTAATTGCCCGATGCCTGAAATATACCAGACACTGGATCCATCAGTACAAATATTGTTCTTAAAGGAAATAATGATAAAATTAATGCATTGTATTGTTATGGATGCCATGTAACTTTATTATTAGCAACACATGTAAAATTGTTACTACTATTTATTACATGATTTTCGGTGGTTTATAGAAATATATCAGTGATATAAAAACTGGTAATTTCACTATTTGAAACAGTGAAATTACCACTTTGATAATTTCACCGTTTTGAATTTAAGCCCCTTACGTTGTTTCAGTGAAATACCAGCGTACACAGTACTGGGTACCAACTTAATGACGTGACGTAATAAACGACGTCACGTTGTATAATTATTTGGCGCGATTTTTATTCAGTATTAGGTTTTATGTCTTTTTAAAACGTTTCTTTGCATGTAATAAAAAGAAAATTTGTTTAGTTTAGTGTAAGATCGAAATATATTTCACCTTGTGAACACCAAAATTCATATTTCACTCGTGGCTGCGCCACTCGTGAAATATACCTTTTGGTGCTCACTCGGTGAAATATATTCAGATCTTACACCGAACTAAACAAATATCCTCTATGTACTTTTAAAAACAACATCGTAATTAGAAACACATTTGAAACTGTTACTACTCATAGTACAAAAATATACAACTATTTAACAAATTTTATGTATCTACAAATAGTTTGTAAAACAATAACAGTACTAAAACAATGCTTTGACTAGCAACAACTGTGCAATACATTTAATCCCTAGAATAAGCTACTGTTGCTTCCAATCAGTATTGTAACGCACATGTCGCTTTGATCATTATTTTGCAATTCACACTATGTGTTTCAAATAGTTAAGTATCTCAGTCATTTATCGCAGAACAAAAAGGCACAAAGAAAATAAATAAATAAATAAATAAATAAATAAATAAATAAATAAATAAATACGAACATTTTCATACATATAACGATTACGAAAATGATTACCAATATGACAATGACACTGCCACCAAATACCGGTAACACAATCAGGGCTACAGTGCAATAATAAGTCGTAAAATGTCAACAGAACCAATGCAGGAACAAGTTGTTCTAAGCTTATTTTGTTCTGTTTTTGACAATTATTCTATTTTGTTCATGAAATATAATTGTAGGTTTTATCTATTACAGAACATATGAAAATAAAGATCAACAATGAAGAAATTCTTAGATAACATATTTTAAGTTTAAATTAAAAAGTTTTATCTTTTATAGAATAAATTATGTGCTACAATTAATAACTTTATTGATTCATTAGTCTCACGTTTCTGTTATTTTTATCTTAATACACACTTAGTATATGGTTGTTGTCTTCGTCTGTTGTTTTTTCATTATACTTGTTTGTACTCACTCCTGAACTTGAGTCAGGATCTAGCGATGATGATGCCATTGATGTTGTAGGACCAGGCAATGTACGGTCACATAGAACATTGAATGATATATCTGTAAAAGGTCTTCAAACGTTAGGTATAATATATATACAGAAAACATCACATGAGAATTCGCAGCCGGACCTCGAACCCCAGATTTTATATTGCCGGGTCAGTATGCATGCTAACCACTACACCACAGCAACCATTGCATTTTTCTTGCGTGCTTATTGACATAATGCATTTAAGTTATTTTTTAAAACTTATATTCTGTATGAATGTAAGTAAATCATCTTGTCAGTGACTCATTAAGTCTAACCTGATCAGAATGAATTGTTTTTGTTTTATCAAAAGATTAAGCTGATGATACAAAACATCTAAATGTTTTAATAAATATCATTTCTCATTAATAGATTATTGATAATCAATTGGTCAGTTATAAAGACTAGGTTAACATTTGATATGACGGATTTCTAAAACTGTAAAACAAATGGAATGGTTCACATGATTACATGATAGTGACATAGTTCTATCTTTTAGACAAACAGAATCACGATAAAGACTGATTTTGTAATGCATTGGATATCAATATCACCAGTAAATCATTCATAAAGCAGGTACCTAGTATGCCCATAAGTGGTTTATATGGTTGAAATAATATGTAGAAGTTATCTGACGTTATCTTCATACCTGACGAAATCATCAAGCAAGCACCTTCATGTGTGTAACGATCATTGGTAAGGACAGAAAGTGTTAGACTTCGATCCTCTGGTGTGAATGTATATTTCTCTCCTGACTTTATTTCTTTATCGTTGACTGTAAAGCTTAAGCTTTGTGGAACCATATCATCAACAAAAGAGAATGAAATATCGACATTTGAGATCTTTGAAATTTTGGAACTCTTGATGTAGATATGTAGACAATTTTGCTTGCTGTCAAGGTGTTGATTGTACCTATTTCTACAGCTAGATGTAACAAAGAAAAAGAAACGTTTAAGAAATATTATAATCGATTCATACTTTGAATGTAAATTGATCCAACAGTATACATTTTCCTTATAAAAATATTATTGGCGTATTTTTTTGCATATTTTTTTTTCTTTTCATTTCACATACTCTCGGCGTTAACTTCAAGGAAGAGATGAACGTATCGTTTAAATTCTGTAATTATATGCATTATTATTAAAACAACATGGAATATTTGTTTATCTTGTAATGGAACTATAAGCTTGTTAACTTCTCGAGAAGATACAGACAATCATAAAGGCGGGATATACAAACTTGTATATTTGTATATGTATTTGTGTAATCAGGACTGTGATATTTTGTAGATTACTCTATATAATATGGAATTTTAATCGAAGTACTGAAAGAATATCATCCTTTTTATATAATTTACATACACATGATAACATCGTACATTGTATTCTAAGAATGATACTTTCTCTAATGATCAACAGTTTTGCCAAATGTTCAACAGATATTGAGCGGTCACAAAATTAAAAGTGCAACTTTGATCTTGATCTAAAGAATCCAAACGTGTCTTTTGAATATTGCCGCATTATTGTAAATATTTCTGTGAAGAAATTTCTTTTTCCTCCCATCGTGACAAATACTTCCGAGAAGACACAAATGGTTAAGGAACTGGCGGACGACCAAGGACCAATCGGAACATCTCGAATAAAATCAATAATCACATTGGACTTAATACGGATTGAAATTAGTCGTATCACGTATTTTTAGTTATATGGACACCACAGGGTGTTATCTTGATAATGTTTAACGTATGTATATATTTAAAATCGTAAGGAAAATTAAATATATTTCGGTAAATTTATGATTGTCTGAAAATCGTTACCAATTTCCTCAAATGCTCAATGATGTACAATTATAACCAAATCCGAATAATGTCGACATGTTGTACTTTCGGTTTCTACAACCATAATAAGAAATATAGATTTTAATGTACTGTTAACTGTTATATCTGTAAATTTACTTAATTTAGATGGACTATTACACAATATATGGCGACAAATTTTGACTTAAATACCTAGCATTAAACTACTATTTGTTTACATTGTTGTTTAGTTTCTTAGCGTAGGTTAGACATAAATACTGTATCCTTAAATATTGTGTTCGAGGTCTTTATCCGAAGTTTGACGGAAAAGCCAGAACCAAAGGTATAAAGTTTTTACGCAGAAATTCATTTTGGCGCATAAAAGAGAGTTGATGGGGACAATGATATATATTTTGATTACAATCAGTACAAGAAAAGAAAAGCATTGATGCAAAGCATCAAAGGGCGTCCAAGCAAGAAATGCAGCAAGTGAAGATGAACAAGTAGACATAAAATATACTCCCCATATGGTATAAGTTTATTTATACTATAAAGGAAGTATTTTTGGATATAATCATTAATATTGGTGATTTGATAGAATTTCAAGTTCATGTGGTTTTTTCTTTAGAACAAACAAAATAGTAGTCAAAATCTAAAACAAAAAATGAAATCAGGGTCGATTTTAGAAAAAAGAGACTTGAACAGCGGATAGATTTTATAGTATACTACTGCTAAACCTGTTAACTGTCGCACAACGTCAAAATAAACGACATATAAAGTTATGAACTATGAAGGTCAAAATTGCTATACGAAGTAAACGTGTTTTTCGTTAACAGCAGGAAAAATTGATTTAAAAGTGTAATATTGGATATAAACATTTAGAAAAATATGTATCTGAATGGAAATTTAATGCAAATTATGAATCTGTAAACGGTTTTTGCATTTATTTTGGAAAAGGATTATTAATTGAATAAGAAAGGTCAACAATAGTTTATGAGAAATCGCACGATTTTCATGTGTAACACGTAGCTTATTTGAGCGTGTTCAGTCGACAATAACAGTGTGTGCTTGTCTCTCTGCATATAACAGTGCATAAACAGCATAACTCTGCAAAATGGCAAAATATAAGGATACTGCAGCGAGTGCGAGGGCTAGGTCGAAAGTTGTTAAGGGAATGAAACAGTTAACAAGAATTCAGAGCCTGATACATCTCTTCCTGCTAGTCCAGTAGCACTACCTAAGACACAGAAAACAGGCAAACAAAATGATAAACATAGTGATGTATTAACACAACCTACTCTTGATAAACATTTAAAATCATATACTACCTCTGATGATATGAGCGACTTACTAAAGAACATGCAGAAAGAACAAACTTGCCTCACAAGAATTCATTGAAACGAAAATGAAAGAAATGATAACAAAATCAATTCTTTAATTCTTACTAAGAAACTTGATGATTGAAAACACTCAATAAGAGCAGATGTTCAGAAAGAGATTAACAGTGTTAGAGAGGAAGTGAAGATTTAAGTAACACGAATTTCAACGCTGGAATCCAATGTTGAAAACAATGAGGAACACAATATCAGATTTAGAGAGGAAATCGGATGTTATTGAATCTGAGAATGCTAGATTGAGGAATGATAAAGTAGAATTGGAAGAAAAAGTGAAGGCACAAGATATGAGAATCATATCAGGTGAGATTAAAAACAATAATCTTGAGCAGTATACGCGTCGCAAAAGTCTCCGCCTGTACGGTGTTTCAGACAGTCTAGAGGAAACAGAAGAACAAACATGTAATAAGGTGATGAAAATTATGGACGATAAACTGAAAATCAAAATTAACAGGTCAGATTTAGACATAGCCCATAGAATAGGAATCTACCAGAAAGATGGCAACAGAGTAATAATTTGTAAATTTGTACAAAGATTGCTGAAATTAGAGGTGCTGAGGGCTCGAAGAGCTTTAAAGGGCTCCGCGTACGTTATTAGGGAAGATCTTACTCATACTAACGAAAAACTGCTTGAATCTGTATTAAACCATGATAAAGTTAAAACAGCATGGAGCGATGAAGGTAGAATTGCTGTCCTGCATAAAAACAATAGAAAGTTTACAGTGAGACAACTTGGCGACCTGGATGCCGTGTCAGTACCAATTTAGTAGTGCAAAACAACTTAATTACTTCTGGTTCAGAAACTTTAATCATCTTTTTTATGTAATTACTCCAAGGAGAGAAATCAATAAATAAAATAGAAATGACTGAACTACTATTTAAATTAATAAAACAAATTCATTCTAAAGATTATGTTTAAGTAATGTTGCGTGCACACCATGTGTTTTTGCTCACGTGTCATTATAATTGTTATTATACTTTGCCTCATGGGTATTCTATTACAGTCGTTTATGATTGGCTAATGACTGCTATTTTTATCAAATCGCATTAGCGCGCTTAGTCACATGACCAAATCGAAATAGTCTGCCGAGTGAAAAAATCAAAACAAAAATGGCTGCGCCCATTGGTTTTGTGTAAGGTTTTTAAAAAAGCATTTATATTTACGTACTGAATATTAATTTAAGCTAAATATGTTATATTTCATCTTCTATAAAGTAATATGAGGTATTTTCGCGATGATTAACTTATGCTGTTATGCATATTATGTTTAGGAAAATACACGTATACATGCGCTTTTTCTCTAGTCGGCAAATATTTAAATAACATTTTATGACTCTTGTTTGAGCACGATACTTTGTGGTGTATTTTGCAACAATTTCAGTGACGGTACAGTATGTAGGGCACTAGCTGGTGAATTTGAGTGGTCAAGCTTACTTTTCAAAGTCCGCGAGGCACGGCATAACAGTATTATGCTTGTCAGTGACTATTCTGTGTTAGTAATTTAGTTAATTATTTATTTAAACTGAAACGCATCTGGAAAATTAAAAAATTGAATGACAATATCATACAATCACAGACTTTTGTTAAAAATTGTTGTACACTTAATCACTTTTTTGTGTACCAAATTATTGCTTCATTGTGTATTTTGATTTTTTTCTCTATTCTTTGTTTACCTTTTTAAGGAACTATGTTTGCATTATTGTTCAACTAAAATTAATTTTCATGTCATTAGAGTTTGGAAAATTTCAAAAAGGTAATTCATACTGGAAAGTTAACAATTCCCTTCTTCGAGTATTTATGTAAATAAAGTAAAAATGGTTATTTTAGATACAAAAACCCAATATGCAACAAATGTATTGTTTGGTTTTATTAACCTGTCAAATACATACTGATTACACGGTCGATGCACACAATATATTAATCTTCGGTAGATTTTCGGTAAGTTCCGTGAGATGTACGCTTTACGATGGTATTTAATTTAATTTGTATGAATGAACTAAGTGTACTCAGCGTTATAGCGCAATAGGGTAAAGCACGAGTTTATAATCTAAGTGCCATACGTGTTTTAAGTTCGAGACCGCGTTGGTCCATGTTTTTTTCTTATTAATACTTTCAACATTATTGAGGCTATATGCGATTATTATTTTATTCCTTTTATTATGTTTTACTTAAAAAAGTCTATACTATTTTTAAAATTTAAATTTTTAACATGTTCAAATAATTCCTGTTTAAAATTAAAACGGATTAATATCAATAATTGTCATTTCAATGCCGTAAAACACACTACAAATAATCGGTTCCATTAATTATACTGCAAAAATAAAGAAAGAGTAGGCCTTAAACAATGTCATCAGTAAGGATCGAACCACAGACCTCTCAATTATCAGGCATTCTCTTTACCGACTGTGCTATTGTGAATTAACGAAAGCCTCCACATTAAGGTTGCATGACTTTCAAAACATGACCAATATACTCCACATTAATTCTCGTAAACTACACGGAACAAACCGAAGTGGGATCGAATATTTAAATGAGTGCTATAATGTATTCATAATTGACAGGTCAATAAAATCAGACTATAACAGAAAATTATAATATTCCCTGATGTGAGATTTGATATCAATGATCAATTATTTTTTGAGACATTATTAATGAATATTAGAGGAATGACTATAAGCTATTCCTCACATATGAGGTAGATAAAGAAAAGAGTCTCACTAACGATATAGAGAAAATTGAAAAAGAACAAATTAATAATTATGAATTGCTGGACGCCAAAAAATTAGAGCTTTTAAATTTGAGAAAAATGGAAGGTAATTTTTCATAAGATCCAAAGCCAAATGGATACTTGAAGGAGAGAAACCCACAAAGTTTTTTTTGCAATCTTGAAAACAGAAACTACGTTTTAAAATTAATGAATTCTCTAATATCAGAAAATGGTCAGATTTTAAAAACTCAAGAAGAAATTTTGGTTGAAGTGAAGTGTTTTTATGAGATTTTATACAAATTGAAGGAAGGAGATATTCGAGATAACATATCCTTGGTAGAACTTCTTGGGGGTCTAAGATACCTAAATTAAATTGTCAGAAAATAGTAAACTATCAATTGAGGGAGAATTACCCTATAATGAAATGTTAGATTCTTTAAAACAAGCCCAGGAAATGATGGTTTTACTGTTGAATTTTATAATTTTTTCTGGAGTGATATTGGACTTTTACTTGTTAGATCAGTAAATTATGCAAATTATATAAGAAAACGTTCAGTCACTCAAAGACAAGGAGTTATAACTTGTATTCCTAAAGGAAACAAAGATAAATTGTATTTGAAAAATTGGAGACCTATAATTCTTTATTAAATGTCTCGTACAAACTTGCATCATCCTTAATAGCTTTTAGACTGAAAAATAACATAAAATATATTATAAATGAAGATCAAACTGGGGTCTTGCCAGGCAGGCTAATGGCTTCCAACATAAAAATGCTTTATGATTTATTATTTCACTCTGAAAATAATAACATTCCAGGGTTATTGCTTTTAATTGATTTTGCAGCTGCATTTGATACTGTGTCATGGAACTTTATGCACAAGGTCATCGAGTTTTTTAATTTTGGTCCCTCAATAAAGTCTTGGATTAAATTATTTTACACAAATACAGAATCATGCGTTATTATTAATGGACATATGTCGGAGTGGTTCTCACTTCAGAGGGGTTGTTGTCAAGATGATGCCCTGTCACCGTACTTGTTCATTCTATGTGCTGAAATACTTTCAATATCAATTAGGAAAAACCAAAATATTAAAGGAATCAAAATAAATGGAACTGAGTATAAACCTACTTTCCCAATATGCAGATGACACAAGTTTATTCTTGGATGGCACAAAACAGTGTCATAAAACAACAATTCTGATATCAAAATTCTATGCTAAAATTTCAGGCCTTAATATAAACATGGAGAAAAAACATAGGTAGTTTTGTTTGGTACAAATAGAAACAGTAATACGATTTTATGCCCTGAATACAACCTTGATTGGAAAAATGATGTTTTTACTTTGCTTGGTGTAAAATTTTCTACTGATTTAAAGAAAGTAGTAGAACTAAACTATGACTTAAAAATAGAAGAAATAAAGAAACTTTTTGCAAACTGATCAAAATAAATACTTTCTCCAATTGGCAAACTAGTCATTATAAAATCACTTGCCCTAGCAAAATTGAACCATCTTATTTTAAGTATACCAAATTCACCTTTGATTAAAATAAATGAAATACAAAACCTATTCTTTAAGTTTCTTTGGAATAATGATAAAGTCAAAAGAAATATTATAACCCAAGAATATAAATTTGGAGTATTAAAAATGAAAGACCTTAAATGTTTTATGTGCATTTCAAAAGCTACATGGCTCAGAAGACTTCTGGACGCAAATAACAAATACTGTCAATTGGTTGAAGGAACTAACCCTTTCATAAAAGAAATGCATAAATTTGGAACAGATTATATTAAGACAAAATTACATTCAGACATTAATCCTTTTTGGAGAGATGTTATTTATAGTTATTATAGTTATTATACACTTTCTATGAATTTAAAACTATGTAGTAAGCAGTACTATTTTGCAAGCTCGCCACGGCGAGCCGGTATTACGTTAGGATTTTACGGGTGCATAGAAAAACCGGAAAGCACCGGATAGCACCGAAAAACCGGAAAGCACTCAAATTTCTCATAAAAACATATGGAAACGTTAATTAATCGGTTTGAAAGTGTTACCAATCGATTTATTAGATTAAAATCTTTCAGACAAGTCATTTTTATATTTATATATTGATAATTATTACGAGTATTTAGGAAAATAGATATATCGAGTGCTTTCCGGTCCTGTTAAGATACATGTACATTACCGGATAGCAATATTGTTTATCAAAGTTATACATGAAAACTTTATTTTATTGGTTTGAAAGTGTTACCAATCGATTTATTAGATCAAAATCTTACAGACAAGTCATTTTTATAAAAATATATTGATAATTTTTACGATTATTTCGGAAAATAGATATAACGTGTGCTTTCCGGTCCTGCTAAGGTACATGTACATTACCGGATAGCAATATTGAATATCAAAGTAATACATGAAAACTTTATTTTATTGGTTTGAAAGTGTTACCAATCGATTTATTAGATCAAAATCTTTCAGACAACATGTTTTTATAAATATATAATGATAATTATTACGAGTATGTAGGAAAATAAGATATATTGAGTGCTTTCCTGTCCTGCTAAGGTACTTGTACTTTACCGGATAGCAATATAGTTTATCAAAGTAATACATGAAAACTTTATTTTATTGATTTGAAAGTGTTACCAATCGATTTAATATATCAAAATTTTCCAGACAACATGTTTTTATAATTGTAATATGATTATTATAACGATTATTCAGGAATGTTAAAGAAATTGAGAATGCTTTCCGGTTTTGTTAAGTATATGTACCGAATAGCACTCGAATTTTCCCTAAAAAGACATTATTTTTTTATAAATAATATTACTAATAAAAAAGTTTAAAATAGATATTAAAATAGATATATCGAATGCTTTCCGGTCCTGCACTTTCCATTATTGCTTTCCGGTCCTGTGAAGTAATAGTAATACATCACCGAAAAGCACTGGTCCTCTTACCTCAGACAAACAGATGGTATATAAATATTTAAAATGTATGTACCTTGTCTAATATATTAATATATTTATTTGTTGTAGGCTATATGGAAGACAAGAGGATTCAATATAGCAGAAAGAGAAGAACAATAATAGTTTCAGTGATTTTTTTTTTATTTTTGACAATAAACAGTGCAATGAATAAAAATAAACGAAACTAATTACTAAGAACAAAATAAACAGATATAAAACAGAACTTAGCAAACATATATACATACATAATTGAAAAATAAGTATGATATTGAAATCAATCAAGCTACACTTCACGCCTCGTTTAATACACGGGCACACGCTGATTGAACGGACACACGCTGATTTAATTATCACATTTAAAGAGGTGTTAATAATACACAACAACTTGATGTATTTAACCGATTGATTATTTGAGGTATTATATATGATATTGAAAAGTCATTAAACTTATAATTTAATTGTATTTACAAACAGTGATGTTTTAAAAACAAAATCAACAAATAACTATCTCATTATTATTTACATATAAAACTACAAAATTTATATACATAGGCAGACCCCTAGATTTTTTTTTTAGGCAATGTAAAAAGGTTCAAGAAATAATTTACAAGTTACTATTATTAAATTTACTTCACATTATCTAGTGGTAAGACATTCACCAAGAGTATAATAAAACTTGTACTTACCTCTTAAGAGCACCTTCAGCATCATAATCCGATCCACGGAATGCACAGCACTTACATAGATATACTAAATTTCTATCCGACCAGGACTTAATGTCACTTAAATTTGTACAAGTACGATGCAACCAGTTCTTACAATTTGAACACTGAATAGTATCATCAACACATTCTAATGTACACACAATGCACGGATACTCCGTCATGATTTTTGATATTTTATTTAAGAGATATTCCAATTTAGATTTAATAATTAATTTTTATATCAAAAGAGTGTGTAGTTAATGCAATTTCTAATTATCTAATTTAATGTGCATGTAAAGGACAGTGTCTAATTAATGCAACTTTGATGTGCAGGTCGGTACTCTCAATTATCATAATTGTGTACAAATTGATTAAATCATCACCTTTTTGTGCTACAATATACAAGGTCTTTAATCAGCAAGGATTAGCACGTGTGATTAACAATACAACAACTACTGTCCTACACTGATGACCACATTGCTTTTCGGTACACATAGTATGGTAAAAATAAAGACATAACTGAACGAAAATTTATAAATTTTTCTTTATTTTACATGATATAAAAAAATAATAATAAAAAATATGGTTCGATGCTTTGAATAACTTATTGGTACTTTTTACACAGCCTCTTTCTGTCCTTCACACAACCTATAAAATATTAGAAATATGATACATTGATCTATGGTATGAGCGAGATTGAAAAATCGTGTAACTAATCATAATATTTTTAATTGAAATAATTTCAACTTAATTAATAAATTTATAACACTTTCACATAATTAATATGAAGGATTAGTGTGATTTATATAAATATTCGAGTGCTATTCGGTAAAGTATATGTACTTTAGCATTACCGGAAAGCAATCAATACAACTTTGTAACAACTTTGAAAATCGCGTAATGAAAGTTATAAATATTTATAAAAACGTCATGATATACAGATCTTCAACTACTAAATAGATTGGGTAACACTTTCAAACCAATAAAATAAAGTTTTCATGTATTAATTGGATAAACAATATTGCATATCCGGTAATGTACATGTATCTTAGCAGGACCGGAAAGCACTCGATATATCAGTTTTCCTAAATACTCGTAATAATTTCATTATAATTTATAAAAACATGTTGTCTGAAAGATTTTGATCTAATAAATTGATTGGTAACACTTTCAAACCAATAAAATAAAGTTTTCATGTATTACTTTGATATTCAATATTGCTATTCCGGTAATGTACATGTACCTTAGCAAGACCGGAAAGCACATGATATATCTATTTTCCTAAATAATCGTAAAAATTATCAATATATTTTTATAAAAAATGACTTGTCTGTAAGATTTTGATCTAATAAATCGATTGGTTGGTAACACTTTCAAACCAATAAAATAAAGTTTTCATGTATAAGTTTGATAAACAATATTGCTATCCGGTAATGTACATGTATCTTAACAGGACCGGAAAGCACTCGATATATCTATTTTCCGAAAATATTCGTATAATAATTATATATATATATTTTAAAAAAATGATTTTTCTGAAAGATTTTAATCTAATAAATCGATTGGTAACACTTTCAAACCGATTAATTAACGTTTTCATATGTTTTTATGAGAAATTTGAGTGCTTTCCGGTATTTCGGTGCTATACGGTGCTTTCCGGTTTTTCTATGCACCGGGATTTTACTAAGAAACAACCTAAAACTCTGAATCCATCCAAAATTAATCGAAGCTTGGCTTCCAGCTTTCTACAAAATTTATCTGTCGGGGATGGACTCCAAAAATTATTTAGCCAATCAAATTTAATCTTACATAGCGTCAAAAACCTTCAATTTTTACGTCATTTTTAAAAAGCAGCAAGTATTGCTTTGAGCGCAAAGATAAAATGATGATTAAAATGTTTGTTTTTATGAATACTTTTCAATAAATCACATTTACACTGACTTTTGATTTAGCGATTTCACCTGTTTTCTCAGTAGTAAGTTTTCGTTTGGTTAATTAACATAAGTGTACATCTGGTTATGTGCATTTTTTTCTTTTCTCTTTTCCGGAAAGGGTGGGGGGTCCCGGGATCCGGGATAGTATTAGATATATAGGGAAAAGGAATAAACTATATTTGTGTTGATTATTGTCGTTGAATCTTTGTACAGGAGATGATCATTATACCAAGCCCTCTTACAATAAATTATCTTTTATGCTTACTATGAGCAAGTTGTGCTCTGGTGAGCATAAACAGGAATTGGGATCCCTATTCATATGTTGTCCCTAATGTGTTATTTAGTTTCTCTTTAAATGATACACATGAAACCAAAGACTGAACATTAACCACGCTACAGGAGTCCTCTTTCATAGTTGTTCATATTGTTCTACACATAGGTCAAGGACACGTCTAATATAGACACACATATGCACACCTTTATACCTTATTAATGCCTAAACAATTATATTGTAGTCATCTCAAAATACCATATATTTAAATAACAAAAGGATATGATTTACAGGGAATATAGCTGCCGTATCAGTGCTATTAATCATTCCTGATGAAAATGGACTTTTTTTCAATTGATCCTAAATAAAAAGTTACACTATTGATCAAATAACATAAATATTTCATAAAAATATGAAGATTCCCCTATACCTGACAATGGTGTTTATATTTAAATTATAAGCTTGATATGAGAAAAAATACAGATCTATTAATAAAAGGAATGTCAATTTTCATATAAGATTACTATTAAATAAACTTACCATACAGGAATAAGAAAATGATAAATGCTAACAAATGAAGAAAATACATGTTTCTAAACGTATTGATGCTATCCTTGTCAACCACTATGAAACACATTGTATGTGTATATAAATGCAGACTTTACTACGGATGTAAAATGGATTTGATACATGAGCTATGACTGTGTCCTTCCGGGCTTACTAATTTTTATGTATATTGTTTAAGTGGCATTATGTACATTCAGAGGAATAAAGTGAGTGAACAGATAAAAATCAAAATAAGTTTACATTTTGCCATAATTCCTTTCAATGTTAAAATTAATTTCACATAAGCAATTAATAATACACGTAGACCAAGGAAATTTCTGTAAATACCTTTAACGTTCAATTTATAAAAAAAGAGTTGGGAAGTCTTTTTATATTTAAGGCTGATTAATATCTTATTGTAAACATTTACCAATATCAACTGGTGGTCAAGCCATTCTTTGAAAATATATGGTCAATTCAGGTCAACTTGAAAATGAAATATTATCAAAATGTCACTTTAACTTCAATGTTTCGGCTCCAATACATGTCAATTATTATTGACGTCGTGCTATATATTGCATTACACATCTTGTTATAATAAGAAATATCTCATCATTTTATCGCAGTATATGAGTTTGAGAGTGGGTAAGTGATTAAGAGAGTGAGGAGATAAGTCATTGAGTACAAGAGGTATGAGTTAGTGCGTAAGTAAAGAGTGATGAAGAGTCTTACCAGTAACAAGAGTGGATATGTTAAATAGTACGTGAGGTGAGGTGTGGTCAGGAATGGTGTAGGAATGAGATATAGAGTTAGTATGTAAGTGATGTGAGTCTATAAATGTGTGCGAGTCAGGCCTATCTGTATAAGTGTGACATAATTGGCAATAAACTTGCCAGTAAATTGATTAATGAGTTCCAAAAGTGATGACTAGATGCAAGTTCAATGAGTGAGTGAGTGAGTGAGTGAGTGAGTGAGGGAGGGAGAGAGGGATGTAGGGAGGTATGAAGGGCGGGAGAGAGGTAGGTAAGGCGAGAGGGAGATGGTTTGGGTGGGTGAATTGGTCGGTGGGTTGGTGTGTGTGTGTGTGTGTGCGCGCGCGCGTGTGTGCGCGCGCGCGTGTGTGTGTGTTTCAGTGAGTGATTAGTGTAAACATATTTTATTTCAAACATTTTCACACAAACATATATTACATACAATCAATAGTTACATAATATAATGCTGAAAAAGGATTAGATCCGAAAGCATACTATGCTAATAGAGGTCTTTTCCTAACATATAAGTCATTACTGTAAATTTGGCAGTAAATAACATGTTCGAAATAGTATATAATGAAGAACATTGAGTAATTGATTGATTGAGAGAGTGAGTGTGTGGGTGGGTGTTTTTGGGTGAGTGAGTGAGGGTGTGAGTCCGTGAGTAAGCGGATAAGTCTGCATTAAAAGATAATGCCGGACGCGTATTAAACTCGTTCTGTTATTTCAGTATTGAAACTTTGTCTTTTGACTGAACATGATTATTCTGTCAAGTGCAGCGAAATGCGTTGCGAAGTCTTGCTTATAGCAAAGGCACACTCAGTGTATGGATTTCAATATCAAGCGTTTACCTATTGTACCAATTTTTACATATGGCTCTGGTTTATGGGCAAATAAACAGAAAAATGTCTGTTTTGACAATAATGCAAGAAGTGGAACTGTAAAATTTTAATTTTAAAGTTGTTTACATTTTTCTGAGGTATGATTTTAATGAACATGCACATATAAGCGGGTTTGCGTCTAAGCATGAAATATGTGGAAAACTTGTCATGGGGAGACATTGATGGTTATGTCATGGCATGTAAATGCTAATAGTGTTAATGCCGTGAGAGGAAATGGTAGAAATAAACTAATTAAGGTTCTACCGATTATTCAAAGCTTATTTTCCTGTAAATTAGTATTAATCGATCACTTATAGGTGCACTTGCGGTTTCGTAGCGGTACAGTCCCAAACAACGTTGAGATTTGGAGATATAATAATATTTTTTTTTTGAGAAAAAAGTTCATTTTGTCTCAATATTGGAATAAATATAGTTGAAGATGAGAAACATGTGAAACTGCACTGTCTTCTCTATATTAATTTAAGACGCCAGCTATTTTTTAAAGCATGTCAAAATGTTATTAATTTTGATAGTGTAGACGAAGTAAATAAGATAATGATACTTCTTAAGCCATTGTTAATTGCTGTGCCAAAACCTGCTTTCAAATGTTAGAAAAGCGTCATGATAGTTTGTATACTGGGTAATCTGAAACTGTAGTATATTCTTATTGTTATAGCATACGAACATTGTTTTATCTTACTCTAGAAAAACCTTGTTAATTATTCGTATGTCTGATGAGATCAGTCATGTGCTTTAACTGTTGAGATCATTTTGTAAAGTCGAGCATTTGAAAACTTTATTATTTTTTTAACAGTATTAAACGTTTAAATCTTATGAAAGCAATAGATTAGCAAAAAAATTTTATAGGTCATAGCATTTAGAATATATGTATGTATATATATTAGTATAAGTTAGAACCGTAAAAAGGAGAGTTTGTTTATTGTTATACAAATCAATGCCAAGTTATCCAAATGCAAGGTTTTCATAATAAAAACATAAATGTTTAAGGTGGAAAATACTGTCCATGTCTATGGTTGACTAAAACGCATTTTACCATTTAAGAAGAATTCTTCACTGATTCAGTTATTTTGGCAAAATATCAAATTAAAATACATTGAAATGAGATTTGTCATCAAGTAGCATCGTTATCAAATGAATACAAAAAATAAAAATCATCCAGTGAAAACTGTATTTTAAACCACGAGTGAGTGTTATGTTATGATGCATAACAATTGTTTGCCCTATTGATAAGTTACAAGTTGCACTTCGACCTCGTATAAGGCTATTGTCTAAAAAAAACCAGGAAGTTTTTATTTGAATTTAAGTTTGTTATTTAATGAAATTTAACTTAACTGTTTTTTTTTAACTTGAAGGTGAATGTCAAGTGAGATGTTAGTCAAGTGGGATGTTAGCCTGAAACGTTTACTACATGTAGTATATTTATTGAAGTTTAATGTAGGGATTGACCTAACGGTGAAATATGCTATTTATTCTGGCGTGGCTTATGTTTTCACTGCATGTGATACTTTGCTTTTCTGCAGGTATGGTTATTTTCACTTATTTTACTTTCTTTACGAAACAGTTCAAATGAATTCTGTAACTTGTCTGTTTTTTAGCCTTTTTTGTTAATCAAGCTATTTTGTAACATCCATTTTATGTCAAATCAGAATGTTCGAGAAGAAGATATGACGTCCTGAATACGTATGTTTACCATAATATGAATACCAGAAACCTACATCAATTTCCAATCGCAGTTTTTTTTTTGGTAGGTTTTTCGTCGCTCCAATACTGTATAGGTCATATTACGACTTCCGAGCTTTACTGGTGGAGGAAACCTCAGGTGCCTCCATGTATTATTAAAAGCGCAAGAGTAAACCACCGACTTTCCGTTTGGTAGCTGGGTAGCTTCCTTACATGAAAAAAATCCAAGTCCCTTGTGGGATTCGAACCCACAGCAATGAGGGGGTGGAACCTAGTGATGTGCTTGTTTAATTTACCCTTAAATGGACCGCCAAAAAGAAAACTCCTGAATCATATAATGTGTATTTTGACTGGTCCCTGTGATATGGATGTTTTAACTCTAATTTCGACCACCAAAATACCCCTCATATAAATCGAAGGCTGATCTATGAGGGCTGGTTCCCTGGTGTGTATTATAAATGAGCTAAAAAGAAAAGAATTTGGTTTCAAGCACTTTAGATTAATGCTCGGACCGTTCCCGTAACGGTAAAATTATGGTTTAATCCATGATTCAAATTGTTCATAAGATATACAGTTGCAAAGAAACGTGTGCAAAGGAGAATTTTTACACTTATTTCAGTAAAATATTGGCATTTTGATATCAAAATTTTCGGACAGGTATCATTTTTTTCCAGAGTTTTGGTTACATGAAAACAACAGAGGGTGAAAAACAAATGTTGCTGGAAATGCCGTTTTTGCTTTTTGAAAACTTGAAATTTTTAATGGAACATAATCACATTCCAACTGTACATGACGTTACGCCAGGTCCTTGCAATCTCGAAAGATTTCGTTGATCGATATATGAGATGAAAGCAACATAATACTGATTAATATTCACGTAGCTAGACAAAAATGCGTTAAAAATAAAAATTCTGCGACTTAAACTTCTTACCCTTCCTCTATCTACATGGAACAATAATTCATATAATAGAAATAGTTTGAGTAAAGGTACGTAACTTTACTCAAACTATTTCTATTATATGAAACATCAAATAATCAGGTTTAAATTAACAAAGCAGTTAAAATTTGTAATTACTAAGGATGAAAAAATACTTTAAAGGTAATATAAGTTCAGATTAATGCAAAAATGAGTATAAAAATGATTCCCCTTACAATTTTATGATGTACTCCCTGTACTTGCTTAAATCTTGATTTAACTTGGATTGGCCTAGTTCTTAACACAGCTTGTTTGCAAAGAACAAATACGGGATGTGTTATTACCCTGCAACTAAAATGTCAAAGTTCCATCAATACACAGAAACAATGCCATAGTTAAAATAAACTTTAAGAGTAAACAACATTAAAAAGTTTAAATTATTAATCGATTGATAATCAATTTACAACTTAATTAACAAACAATTATTTACCATTTAGTTCATATCATTTTTTTTTATAAAATTAATTCTTATTATTAAAGTAGCAATATAACAAATATTACATCAAAATGTTTTGATATTTTTTCAGTCCATTTATTTATATAGTTTTTCATTTCTGTTTGCCTGTTAGAAGATGATTCCTTGCTTAGATATAAATATTGTTCAAAATGGTCCATGTTGACCATTGGCGTGGTCACAATTTTTGGGGTGGCGATGAAAGGCAATCCCAAATTTAACCTATTGGGTAGCCTTTGATCCAAAATGTGTTTCTCAGTGTGTATTTTAATGATAGGGGTTTAGATGTACTTGTAAATGTTGCCTGCCCAGGTGTTTAACTAAGGGATTCTAAGAAATTGAACATTGACGAGTTAAAACGTGTGGTTCTTGTCTTGAGATCAGTGTCATTGGAGGAAGGGACGCCAGCCATAGTTTCTGTTACTGGGGGGATCGAAAGAGGAAGTTGCTATGACTGGTGGAATGGAAGAGGAAGTTGTCGTGAATGGAAAGTTATGCTGCACAATGCCTTTAATACAATTTCGATATCATCTGAATGTACTTGACTAGATTTGTTATTAATTATGTTATTCTGAGTATTAATGAAATCAAACAATACTTCTGGAGTCACGGTTATTGTTATAAATCTGTTATCTCCTTTTCTTATGTGCAGCTTTCACATAAAATGGATCCTCGTCAGGTGATATACCCGAAACTCATTCCTCCACTGTCTTCACCCTGTAGTCAACGCCTTCCAATAAGATCGGAATAGGTTACTTCATTAAATACCTACTGTCATCATTACTTTCACTCTTCCCTTTCTTCATTGTTAAATGCAGGTCTTTACATGTTTCAACAACGCCTCCTCTGTCGTGCATCTAAAAAGACACAAGGGGCAGTAGAACGCAGCCTCTGATAACGGTACATGGTGTGTCCAAACGTTACCAGTTACCCTGTACTTAACTTCAGTGAAGATTTTCCTTGCTTCAAACCATGTAAGCAGATGTACAATTGCCTCATCTTTGTGTCTTCTTACTCATATAACTTGATATGATATCCATTTTGAACATTTTTACCAATATGGTAACAACATTTTGATAAACAACCTGAAAACATCTATAGGCACAGAGGATTGTTGACAGCCCACAAACTTAACATTCTGGACAATGATTGATTTTTGAGTTTTGCTGAAATAGATATTTTCAATATGATTTCTGACTTAGATATTCAGTCTCATACTCCAACAACTTGAGACTGCAATACTTCTAAATTCTGTTATTCAGATTTTGGCTATATAATCACTGGTAATTTTGATATAATTGCAGACAAAAGAAATCGTTACTTATTCTTGAAAGGACCTAAATACAGAATTCCTTCTGAGATTTATTTCAATGCTTGTCGTGGTCAGATTGCTGAATCTATAAAGGATGTTTCGGTCAAATGGTGTCGACGTGAAAATGTGGATAGTAATGCTCTAGTTTCATGGTAACGTAACATCTTCAAAATTATTGATTCACGTATTATTTTTTTTAAATGTTTTGGTGCCAGCGGACAAGGCGGAAAATAATATTTTAATTGTATGACGAATCCATTACATTAACGTTTTGCATAAGGAAATAAATAATACTAATGCGTTCTAAAACCTCTGCCTCAAAAAAAGACATTGAACACAATCATATTACTAATAATTTCAATTTTAAAGTGAAAATAAATGAAAAAGAACTCAAACTTCCTATTATGTATTTGATTCCTAAATTACATAAAAAAACTTACCAAGCCAGAATTATTGCTGATTCTACATCTTGCACTACAAGTAAACTTTCTATTGACGTCTTGTTTGACTTCCATAAAAACACATGGAATACGATATTGTGATAAAGTCTATGAAAACACAGGCGAACATCTCTTTTGGTCTATTAAAAATTCTGGTTATCTCAGATAAACTCAAAATTAAGAATTATTTAGCTTTAACTGTTAGTACATACGATTTTCTACACTTTCTACAACTTTTCCACAGAAATTAATCAATAATAAACTAATTTCTCTAATTCAGAAAACTTGCACGGGGAAAAAGTTACATTTCTAGCATGTTATTCTAACAAAGCTTTTTTTACTGACGGTATTGTTAAACATTATACTATGTCGACCTGTGACGAAGTTTGTAGAACACTCTCTTTTCTGTTAGACAACATTTATGTTAGGTTTGGTTTGGTAATGCCCTATTTAACAGATCATAGGAATTCCTATGGGTACTAGTTGTGCACCCCTGGTCGCCGATTTGTTTAAAGATACTTTATATTGAGTCTCTCTGAAGATAAACAACAAGATGTTATAGTCGTATTTGATAATACTTCCAGATACCTTGATATTTTTTAATTTAGAATTCTTGATGATTTTTTTAATTTTGATAACTCTTATTTTGACCAAATTTTGTCTGACATTTATCCCCATGTAAACCGAACTCGTGAAATTTTATTACATCATTTTTTGATCTTCATATTACTATCATCAACAATTCTATTCACACGAAAATCTATCATAAAAGAGATAACTTTGACTTTTGTATAGTTAATTATCCACATTTACATGGAGACGTACCGCATGCAACATCTTACGGAGTATATGTTTCTCAGTTAATTAGATTCACCAGAGCTTGTTGCATCGTACAGGACTTTTGTATAGTTAATTATCCACATTTACATGGAGACGTACCGCATGCAACATCTTACGGAGTATATGTTTCTCAGTTAATTAGATTCACCAGAGCTTGTTGCATCGTACAGGATTTCAACGAGCGGAATATTTTTATTACCAGCAATGTCCTAAAACAGGGCTACCGCTATAACAAATTACGGAAATATTTTACAAAATTTTACAATCGTTATTTTGATTTAATTTCAAAATTGAATAGTGATTTAAAAACTCTTCTGCGACCAGGGATTAGCCAGCTTGGTTACTATTTACACTGTTTCGTTTATAGGAACATGGTGGGGCTAAGAGTGAGGTTTAGTGCACCATTAACCGGTTTAAACTCCCAAGAAGTCATAATTATGCTGCTGACCGTTGTCCTTTGTGTTCCTCGGATATATGTCTGTTGTTTCATACTGTTTTGGTGACACTTTTGCTTGTGTCCCTTGTTGTTTTTTCGTCTATGGTAAGTATCTTTCCCTTTGCCCCTGTTCTTTTTTCTTTAATTTACCCCCCCCCCCCCCTTCCCCGGGTCTCCTGCCCCCTTCCCCTATGCCTTTGTGGGACTATTGTTCAGTCTATTTGTTTCCTTTGAATTCCTTGTCAGTTACCAATTATTTCCTATTATTAAATCATTTATTTGTTTTCTTAGAATTTGTTATCAGTAACATATTATTTATTATTTTAGTAATTAGCCTGTCTGTGCTCTGCCTAGTGCCCTAACCTTTTTTATGCTCCCTGAAAATTTTCGGGGGTGCATATAGTCGCCGCCTTGTCCGTCCGTCCGTCCTTCCGTCCGTCCGTCCCCTTTTCTTGTCCGGGACATAACTTTAAAACAACAAGAGGTATCAACATGAAACTTTGTAGGTAGATAGATCTTATTGAGTAGGTGTGCAGTGCACAAGAACCGAAACTCTGCCTTGTCTAATTTTTGAATTATCCCCCTTTATTTATTTTATACTTTGAACTTTGTCCGGGACATAACTCTAAAAGTATAAGATATATCAACATGAAACTTTGTAGGTAGATATATCTCATTGAGAAGGTGTGCAGTGCACAAGAACCGTAACTCTGCCTTGTCTAATTTTTGAATTATCCCCCTTTGTTTATTTTACACTTTGAACTTTGTCCAGGGCATAACTCTCAAACTATAATAGGTATCAACATGAAACTTTGTAGGTAGTAAGATCTCATTGAGAAGGTGTGCAGTGTACAAGGACCGTAACTCTGTCTTGCATAATTTTGAATTATCCTTTTTGTTTATTTTACACTTTGAACTTTGTCTGGGACATAACTCTAAAACTATTAGTGGTATCAACATGAAACTTTGCAGGTAGAAAGATCTCATTGAGTAGGTATGCAGTGCACAAGACCCGAAACTCTGCTTTGCCTAATTTTTGAATAATTCCCCTTATTTTATTTTTACACTTTGAACTTTGTCCAGGACATAACTTTAAAAGTAGACCGCCTCCGTGGTCGAGGGGTTAGAGTCGATGGCTTCTAATCCAGTTACCTCTCTGGCGTGGGTTCGATCCCCGGGAGATGCTTTGATAGTTTAGCACGGAGGAAGGTAGTCTAGTACTGGTGTAACTCTCCAGGAACGATGGTTAGGAAACTACCCGCCTATATGACTGAAATACTGTTGGGAAAAGGCGTAAAAGGAAACAAACAAACAAACAACTGTAAAAGTGTAAGAGGTATCAACATGAAACTTGTTGGTAGATAAATCTCATTGAGTAGGTGTGCAGTGCACAAGAACCTTAACTCTGCCTTGCCTAATTTTTATCGCCATTTGTTCATTTTGACACTTTGAATTTTGTCCGGTACATTACTCTAAAGTAATAAGAGATATCAACATGAAACTTTGTAGATAGATAGGTCTCATTGGGTGGAAGTGCAGTGCTTAAGAATCATTACACTGCCTTGCATTTGAAGTTGTTGCCCTTTATTTATTTTTACTTTTTGACTTTTGTCCGGGACATAACTTTAAAACTATAAGAGATATCAACATGAAACTTTGTAGGTAGCTAGATATAATTGGATAGAACTGCAATGCTCAAAGAACCTAAACAAAGCCTGGTCTAATTTTGGAGTTATTGCCCTCTGTCTATTTTTACACTTTGAATTTTACCCGGGACATAACTCTGATATCATCGGGAAACTTTATAGATAGATAGATCTCATTGAATAGAAGTGCAGTGAAAAAAAAACATTACTCCTCCTTGCCTAATTTTGGAGTTTTTGCCCTTTGTTCATTGTGTCCAGAACCTTCTCGGGGAGCATCAACCGGTTTAACCGATCCTTGTTTGTTTGTTTGTGTTTTTTCATTGTTCCATGCACTATAAGTTGCATGTTTTGCCCAGTACCATTCAACTTACTGAAGTCTTTTATAAAAACCCTATTTTGTATGTGCAGACATTCCCACAAAATCCAGTTATGTCTGCAGACTGGACTCTTGGACATCTGATCCGAACTTATTCTGTAATTTAGCTTCTTAAATTGGTCCAGTGTCAGTAGCTTGCTTCCTTGCTTGTTCGTCTGCCGCATTGATCCATAACCAAATGGGGTTTATTTGGTACTTACATGGTCTTGAACGACCTATTACTCGAACTTTTGGTTCTGCCATTACTTGTTCTTTAAGAGGAAATTCTTTAAAGTGCTTTCCTTACAAGTACTGTTGGACAAAAATTGCGCAAAGAAAAAAAAAAAAAAAAAAACAACTGCGAGTTATCCTTTTTCTGTTATATAGTATTTTCTTTCGGCTTTGTTCATTGCTTTGCTAGCATAAGCTAAAATCTCTCTCTATCATCTTGTATTTGTTGAATAATAGCATAAATTCCTACTCCCGATGCATCAACATCAAGCAAAAAGACTCCACCATTGTTAATGGGATATCCTATCACCTCTTGGCTTAATAAGGCTTCTTCACTCCAGGTTTTTGTTTGGTGCCTTCTGGGTGCCCTACTTGGGTGTGTCCACTAGGTGTGTCGTGGGGATGCGTCCTGTGAATGTTTCCTTTGCCTTGTTGATCTTTATTCTTTTTTTTTTCTTTTATTGTTGCAAATGAATTTTAGCAAAGTTCATCACAAATAAATGCTCTATTTCTAAGTTCTATTAAAGGTCTCACAATTTTAGCAAAGTCTGTTATATGAACCTGTTGGTACGAATTGCTTTGCCTGCTTTGCATTTTGGGGTTTCGTACAATTTTGGATATATTTGCAGGATATGGTTTTATACCCTCTTTTGACACAACATGTCCAAGAAAATCAATTTCTGTTGCAACAGATGACATTTGTCTTGTTTTAGTTTTAGACCAACCTATCTAAGTCGTCTTAGAATGTCCTCCACTCTACTGATGTGTTCTTTATGGAGCTTTCAATGTGACACGTAAGTGCCATTCCATGAATAGCGGCATATGGTCCCAAGTAAAAAAAATGCGTGTGCCCTAACTCCACTTTCTTTGAAACGTACTTGCTGCATTGTTAAAACCGAAAGGCATTCTAGCTATCCCATATTGACCGAATTAACATGAAAAAGCACTTTTTGGAATGTCTTCTTTTTTAAGTGGAATCTGGAAATAACCACTTGTAAGATCTAAATTGCTAAATAAAGAAGAACCTGCTACTGCATGGAAAAATCTTCCACACTAGGGGAAGGAAGACCATCTGGCTTTACTAATGTATGCACCCTTTTTAAATCGATACATGGAAGAATGGCTCCCGATTTCTTCCGTACAAATATTATAAGACTTTGCCATGGAGATGTCACTTTTTAAATAACTCTTTTAGAAGGTCTTCGTTTGCTGCCATTAGTTCTGCCGCATAAGCTTATGGTACTTTCCTAGGCTTCTTTTTTACTGGTGTTGCATTTCCTGTGATAATTGAGTGCTCTGTTAAACTGGTCAATCCAATATCCCATTCATTTCTAAAGAAGGTATCCCAAACTTTACAAGCAACCCTGCCAGAATGTGTTTTTCATGCTCTAACTTTCCCTCTGCAGATTTCTTTTACAGTTCTTTGAAGATGCTCAGGTACCTCTTTTCTGTAGGAACTGTAAATTTACTTTCCACCTTTGCTTTTTGTTTTGGTTGTTGATCTTTCTTACACTGTTATTGTTTTCAACTTCATGCCTATTTTCTTCATTTGCTATAATGCTAACAACCCTATCCTGTGTCAAAGATTCCTTGCACGAAAAAGGATTTAGTAATCGCACATTACACGTAAGGCCTTAATTAATATCTATCAAGGTTGATACCATCAATAAATTTAACTTTCTTTAAATGAATCAGTAGGTTCTACCGAATAGTCTACTTGATCTTCATTATCGTCTGTTTCTATCCTCTCATCAAATGATCAATAACTGCTTCCGATTGACCCGCAATGTTAACATCTTTTGCTACCACTACTTGCCTACTCTCTTTGTGTTTACCAATCTGGATAGTTTGAATCTCAATTCCATCCAAAATTACCTTATTTTCAATTTGTAGTTTATCTGTAGGTCCTTTCTTGCTTCCCATTTAAACATCAAAACCCAACAGAACATCATCCTCTATTTCAGCGACCACAGCTTCACTGATGATGTCATATTGTTCTTACTCTAACTTAAAATCAGCTTTACCTCTCTCAATTATTGATGACCCAATTGCCCCTAAACACACATACTTTTGAAGAGGTAACCTTTAAGATTAATCAATCCTTTCTTATATCTTGGAAAAAAAAACAATTGTCTTCGAAGCCACTGTAAAATGCCGTGAACATCAGTCGAACATTCTCTACGACTCCCTTCACATAGACACCATCACACAGGCTTCTTGCTCTATCAACATCATCTTCTTCTGTATTCTTTTTAGAATGGCCCTTACTCTTCAAGCGGACCCCCTTGGTGACAAAGGTTGGCCCTTGGTAGTTCAAAGACTCAGTATTTGTTTGGATTTCAGTGTTGTTAATTCTGAACAGTCTCATGCAAAATGGCCTTGTTGATGACAATTAAAACACAAAACTGTATTACTTTGGCTAAATCTTCGTCTGTTGGTATCTAACTTGTTTCCCCCTGGTGATTTCTCTAATCTTTCCATTAATTTTTGCAACATCTGTTCTTGCCTATTACTCGTCAGTGGCAGTCATTTCATTGCGGGTTGTTTTCTCCGATGTCATTCTATTCTTTCTATCTGAACTTAAAACAGCCTCTCTCCACTTTAATCATCATTTTCAATAGAATTTTCTATTGCTCATCTTGCAAAATTTACTAAATTTTCTGTCGTGACCAAAAGAAGCTCGAGTCTAAATGAAATTTACTGCATAAAAGTTTTGTCTATTGTTACTGGTTATTTGTGATACTAAACCTCAAAACGCGCCTCAGCATCTCTCAATCCATCCAGAAATCTTCTCTGATATGTTAATCCCTGTATCCACGTGCCTTGTCATACAGCATTTTAGATCAGCCGAAAAACCTTTCACTGTTTTTCCTACATTTTGAGACCGCCTTCTAAATTTTAATGCAAACTCCCTATAAGTTTCGATGACCATGAATCTGATATTCATTTCACGCACCAATTCTCTATAATTGTACAAAACATGAGGCTGGAGTTGTGAAAACATAAATTGTGCCGCCTTTTCTTCAATCTTTGGAAGTAGTTGGTTAAACTTATCTTCATCATCCCATTTAAACGACGAGCTATTGCTTCGAAACGAGCAATTCATACTGCCAAATCCTCTTTTCAACAAAAAGATGATATACGCAGGTTGTCATTATTTCTGTACTGTACAGCTGAATTGAAATATGGTCCTCTATTTGAAATATTGCAAATCTCACTAGAACCATAACGTTGCCCATATGCGTCATATTATCTGTCATGATGATTTTAGTTTCTATTTTGCCCGCCTGAAACAGAACGACTTTGTAACGGCCTGTAAAATAACCCATCTTTATAATTTTTGGGACTTTCTGTCTGTACTTTTCACTTTATAGCGTTTGTCTCTTGTTATCTTGCCTACTCGAAAAAATGCTGTATGTGTGTCTAGTTCATTGAAACCTCTTGGCTATCAACACGAAACCTGCGCTTCTTAAAAGTTTTTTTTTTAACTCTGTCACCACATCTTTGAGCACAATTGTCATAATTACCAAAATGTTATATTATGCACACAATTTCTATCTTGACTATGCTTATCAGCTGTGCTCACTGCTAAATTTGAGGTGGTTGGTAATCTGTATGAAGATTTGGAACAAACTGACATCACACAACTATTTTAAAGTTCTGATATGTCTCAAATCTTCTATTTGTTTGTGTGTTTTTAACTTTGGCTCCTTCAGACGTATTGAAAAAAACAACCCCCTTATCGTCTGCTTGAGATAAAGTGTCCATGGTAGAGTTCCAGATTTTTATACCTCACAACAGCAGGTGTCAAGTGCTGTGTGGCAGATGTAAAATGTTGCCCCCTACTTCACTTCAGTGTTGTTATATTTTTCTGGTCCTTCTGGATAATTGATGCCAGCACTATTAAGTGTTGAGAATTGAGTACCGCTCAAGCCGGTGTTAGGGGGCTTCAGGGATGTTGCATTTATTCATTATCCCTCATGTACAGACTCAATCAAACCGAGTCTGCAATTCCCTTGTAATTTTGTTGTTATTGATGCTTACGATGGATCGCTTTGTTTCCAGATTTCTTTAAGACTTGTGTTCGAATCTCTAAATTCCGTCAGTACTGTTAGGTAGAATTTCACCGCTGTGCACCAAGAAAGAAAGTGTTATGCTCTTGCCGGCTTTAGTATTTCTTTGCTGAATTCCTCTTAGAGGTCTCTACTCAAGTTATTTCTGGACACAAACGGTGGGAGTGTGGCTCGGATGTGGCTTAGCTTATTCGCAAGTTCCTAACTTAAGAGTACTTACATATACCTTTACTTAAACTATTTATATTATAAGAAAAAATAAAGAGAAACAAAGAATCCCTAAAGAATAAGATTTAGTAAATTTAAACCTTATTTTTTATTTTATCAGTATTTATCTTAATATATAATTCAAGTACAAATGTTGCTGCAATGAGGCAATTGAGAAGCACGCTCATTACAGATACCTTGCCAAATTATTTCTACGAACACAGGTCATGTTATATTCAGATAAAGTTCTATTGAAGATTTTTTCCGAATGTTTTGTAAACCAATTTTTGCATAATTATACTTATCTTATGAACAGTCCATAATTTAAAAGATAGGCGAGATATTTAATTTGGAAAAAATGCTTTCACTGATGCCTACCTGGTAAGGAAAGTAATTCCATTGAATACAAACAAGACTTACAAGGTTGCGTTCATTGAACGCCGCCTTTCCTTGTTGATCTTGTTTATCATATTTTGTAAATGTTATACGACATGACTGTACTGTGTTCTGTTTGTGTCACTACTGTTTTCAGATACATAAGATGATAAAAATATCAAAGTATGTTTTTTTTTATTATTATAATTGTAACAAATATACAAATAGTAACAAAAGGGGCTAATTTTATAATATAGTAACATTTCATGCATTTTTTTCATGTCAAATTGAAAAAAATGGTTTCTTTCAATACTGGTAGAAGACTGTTACCTGAATTTTAGGCAGGTATGAGGAAGTTCACTAACATCATGTTCGAGCGAGTCAAAGATATAAAAGTTACTTGACATTGGTGATATATAAACAGCTATTGTTAATTGATTTATTGGGAGATAAATATAATTATTTGCTGGATTGCCTTAAAACAATTCATAAAAAAACAATACACCTCATGTTCAAACTGCAGATCAATGTTTCTGTTGTTACCAATGATGCGTTCTATCTATCTATCTATAGCCTATATTTAATGAGGGTCCATCCGCCCGTACGGGCACTTTATGTAGCTTTCGTTGTCAGTACAGATCCCGGACATGTCACCAAGCACAACGTGTTGATAATTTACATCCGTGCATTACCAATGATGTCAATGAAATGTAACCTTATATACTAACGTTATCATTATTTCAAAACAACCAATATATCAACATATTATTATTAAACATTTAGAGTCATAAATATAAATTAGGAATAATTATCAAAAGCAAATTATTAAAGTCTTATGCCTGAAATCTTCTTTATATTGACAAATTTAATCTCTAATAGTATTCTTGATGATATGCTGTGTGTAAATGTAATTCAAAATTTAACAAATTATAATTTCATGTACTACTGAAAAGGGAAATTACAAATTGTCAATAAAAGTGTCAAAATCAGAACATTTATAGCTATTTATAGCTTTCAAATATTCCTGTACAGCAGAACTGCTTTCCGGTTCGTATTTATTAATATGACATGCTGCGAATCACCAAAGGGGGAACCAATTTAATAATCGGAAGGTTTTATTGAATCCGAATTTATTTTTAGCTGTAAATCGAAGTGATTTATTGATAAAATCCAAGCCCATGGACAAAAAGTAGTAAACACAAATAGGCGGGGAGCAATTAATAATAAATCCTAACTTTCAAAATGTCAGCAAAACACATATGACATGACAAAGTCCAAACAACAATTTGAGTAGTGTAATTTTTAAAAGTTTGATTTGTGTTAAAAAGCTTAGTGTAATTAAGCTTAAAATGCAAACAAATCCGTCAGCAAGTCTTAGTTTAAACCATAAAGTCGTTATTTCAAATGATAACTTTTACTTTAAAGCTACATTAAATAAATATGTAAAAATATTTTTGCCGTCGGCCTAAAAACCAAGCATTCTACAGTTTCATTAACTTTTTAACAGTATCGTTGTACATTTCTTCAAACATTGTTTATAAATAAGGATTTTAAATGGAAAACTCCACGGTAACACTAAAGTTCGTATACGAATTTTAACATGCAAATGAAGACTATACATGTAATCAGCTCGTGTATGCACTACGTCACGTTGTTATAGTTGCTATCCGGAACACAGCAAATATATGATTTTCTTGTGCAAATACGCTTTAACCGTTTAAACTTCACGGTGCACTAGGTTCAGAAAAAATGATAATCTCATAAAAAGATAAAATTTGTATGAAAACATCCGTTACAATGCGGAAATATACCGTTAAATTAGGACAGCTATTTATAATCATGTTTGTTGATTTAACATTGATGTACGGATGATCTGAAGGCGGAGTTACTCATACAAACAGAAATTGTATATCCGAATTCGCCACAATGAGGTTGCACATTTGTATACTCATTAAACTCATTTTGGTTGTCTGAACACCAAAGTAAGATCTGGAGTCGATATGAAACCAAATTTATTAATGAAATGTCGCTATTTCTTTTTTATAAATGTAACTTTAATTGTCTGAAAAAAGATCTATTCATAAATGCACAGACAAAAAAAACAACTTTAAGTTGACTAACAATGCAGAAAAAACTACTTTCAAAACTCAAGCGGAAGTCTCAGAAACTTCTTCTATTATGCACAGATGTCAAAATACATGTACTACTTTGTTTACATTTTGCTACCTTTATAGCAAATAATTTTATACTCAGCACTACTTTTTCAGATGCTAAATACTCTATATCTATTATTAAAATATAATTGAACACATGTGTGTCATTTCTATAGAATTAAACAAATATTGATTTTTGAGGCATAATGTCTTTAAGTATTGATAGAAATCGTCCTGTCAAGACTGAAAGAAAATATAAACTTAGTTAAGTGTTGTCATCACTAAACGGTCACATTTGTACTTACTATAATTACGTAAACATTTAAGGCATTTAATCTGTATTTGTAGTACTTACAGACGAAAGTCAAGTATACTGCAGTTTAATGACAAAGTGTTTTTTAGTACATGTATTAATAGTATAATATACTACTTTTGTTGTCTATTACAATTCATCTGACTTACAATTTAAAATTGAGTTAACCAAATAACATAAGTGGGAGATAAATATTTTGAAGTTTAGAAAAAAATCGAAAAACATTACAAATTCATAAATTCTCTCTGGAAATTTATTTCCATGTGACCGATTTCTATCTAAAGATATGAAATACATTTCATCTACAGTTAAGGTTGAAACAAAATCTAGACATGTATCATGTTTATTCATGTCCTGAATATCGTGTATTATACGTCTATTTTTTTTACTAATAACTTTATTCTTTCCAAATCCTCTAGTTATTTCGTCATGCATAATAAGTGTATTTAATTTTTTTATGAACAGGAAATTTGGATTCAAATACTCCATGCGTCAAGAAAAAAACAGGTAATGATTACTTGTATTTTTTATGTTTAAAGCAGCACGCCTCCATAATCATGCTGTTTTTCATGAAAACTTTGAAAATGTGTTTAAAAGTATTATTTAGTGAAATAACCAAAAGGAAGCAATTTGCACGTTATCAGTGGCACTTACAACCCAATTAGTAAAAAGGGGACAGAAAATATCAAAAATAGCCCTTACTGCGTTAGTAACGCAGTACAAACTTTGTTTTATTACATGCTTTTCGATGGTTTATAGAAATATATCAGTGAATTAAAACTGATACTTTCACTGTGTGAAACAGTGAAATTATAAATTTGATAATTTCACTGTTTTGAATTTAAAATTCAGTGAAATATCAGGGTACACAGAACTAGAAACCAACTTAATAACGTGACGTCGTAAATAACGTCACGTTGTATAATTATTTGGCGAGCTATTCATTTATTATTAGGTAAAATTGTCCTTTTTAACGTTTGATTGCATGGAATAAAAATGTGAACACCAAAAGTTTACATTTCACTCGTGGCTGCGCAACTCGTGAAATATACCTTTTGGTGCTCACTCGGTGAAATATATTCCGATCTTACACTGAACTTAACAAACATCCTCTATATCATACTGAAAAATCAGTCGTTAATCGCACATAACATGTACGTATATTATTATTTGAATCGTTTCCGAAAAGTTTTCGCTCATCTGGAGGCATGCAGCTTTAAAGCTTGTCAAATTATTGCTGTATCCTTACATAAGCATGCATGGATGTACAATATATTTACAACTATTCAAAAAAATCTTTAAAGTAATGCATTAAGGGAAACCAAATGTATGTCCCACACAGTTTTGTGTCGCACATGGTTAGTTATGGAAACTGTAAATTGGGCAATTATGATGTAGTAAGAATTTCAGTTTTGTTTACACAAATAACTATATTGCAAAATTTTCCGGAAGCGCACGTGATACCATTGTTCAAATTTGTTATCAAATATTCTCAATTTTGTTCATTTTCCATCTTTCTTTCAGCAAGTTTGATAACACTCATCATATTATCTTAACCGGGAATATTTTTTTTTACTATTTTTATTTCAGTTGCAAACATATGTCAATTTTCGGAGATAGCCAATACGTCAAAGGCCTTCGTCTACATTTTAAATTCTCCTGGACAGAATAAACGAACGTGCACATGCTCTTTATCACCGACATCTTCAAATGTTAGGATTGAACTTAGATACCGGGAACTCACACGATCAACTGAGAATATCAATCTCAAAATCAACGATATTGTATTTGATACAAATCACACAGTTACAACCACAGTCTTATCAGAAAGAAATGAATTGGTACTGAACACGAATCCGGTGTTAAATAAAAGTGAGGAAGTTTGCCTATTAATAACTGCAGGTAACATATTTTTTTCATTACAAATATTTTCATTTTTCTCTCAATATTCCATCATTTTACTCTCAATATTCCACAGGACGCTATTGCTAAATTTCGCTCCGTAATTTTATCTTACTTTCCAAATTTAAAAATAAAATACATTTCTGTGGCAGAATTTCATAAATATACATATAAATAATTTATACAGAAATTCATATTGGGATTTTTAAAAAAAATGTCATTTTAGCATGATTTGAGTACATAATATCATTGCCTTAGTATCCCTTTAAAAACGAAAGTTGCATAAATCAAATATGTGTGCAGTTTAATCATACCACAGACCTGCATTTCTCTCTCGAAAATTTCCTACCAAATTTAACAATCTGGTTGTAAAATTAAAGAATATATTCTCCGCACAAAATTTATGATTTATTGTTGATGAATGTTTACCTTTAGATGTATTGACATGATTACAATTATAGATGTATAACTTTTGAAATTTTTTGACAGATTTTTGACAGCTTTTGTTTAGCGTGAAATTACGTATGTACATATTACAACACAAAATATTTATTTCAACTTTCATATTATCATACAGTCGAAGAAGATAGAAGATTCAATATATCTTGTGAGTATCCAAAGTCAGACGCTACAGATTCGGACACTAACATAGTTGGTAGGTATAAAAACATGAATTATTCTAGTAAGATTTTGACAAACTTTGAATGTTTCTGTTTCCTGTACAGATCTGATATACATTGATATACATCCAGGTATGGTGAGAAACCTTATCAGGCCTAATTATTTCTTCTTACCAACGAAGGCGGATGAATTTAAATTCTTACTAAAGGATAGAATTTTATAAAGTTTTAAATAAATGTTAAGGGTGTAGGTGATTTGATAGAAACTTGTCTAAAATGTAAATTGATGCATGACATATGTCCGGTTGTGCATATGTGGGTTCAACATCCATTTGCGGAGTGAATTGTTGGGAAATTATAACTTGTCAGTTTTTAAGCCTATTTCGAGCTACTTTTTAACATCTACTTAACGTCGAACCGGGACCTTCGATAAGAGGAGTGGGAACAAATAAGTATGAGACGAATAGCAGTTCGATTTGTCTCAAAATTTATTCGGTATTACTCGAACAAAAATAATTTTGAATTTAAGTCAGAAAACATACCAATTTCTTGATATAACGTCCTGAATATGGATGTTTTACCATAACATGAACTACCAGAAACCTACAGCACTTTTCAATCGCAGTTTATTTCTTTGGTTGTGTTTTTATGTCGCAACAATATGGCGACTTTCCAGCTTAACTGGTGGAGGAAAACCTCGGGTGAACCGCCTCCGTGGTCAAGGGGTAAGACTCGATGACTTCTTATCCAGTAACCTCTCTGGCGTGGGTTCGATCCCCGGGAGATGCTTTAGTAGTTTAGCGCGAAGGAAGGTAGTCTAGTACTGGTGTTACTCTCCAGAAACGATGGTTAGGAAACCACCCGCCTATATGACTGAAATACTGTTCGGAAAAGATGAAAAATGAAACAAAAAAACCTCGGTGCCTCTCCAAGTATTATTATAGGCACGAACGGGGACCCGATGAGATTCATCGACGTTCCGTTAGCTAGCCTAATAACTTCCTCAAATAAAAAGTCCAAGTCCCTGGTGGGATTCGAGCCCAGAGCGATGAGGGGGTGGAATTTTGTGCTACTGATGTTGTTGTTTAACCCTCATATGGACCGTCAGAAAGAAAACTCTTAAGCCACAATGCGTTTTTGTTGGTCCTGTGATATGGATATTTATCGCTTTACCCCACTCACATAAACCGAAGGCTAAATTCGGTGATCGCAGACAAGATTTACACAACAGATTCTGATCAATCCTCACATAACTGAACAAAAAAGCGTTAAAAAAAACGTTAAAAGTTCTGCAACTTTTTCTTTTACCCTTCCGGTATTTAAACGAAACCATAATTCTGATAATTTTCAAATTTCAATACAAAGTAAACAATTGTGTAGACCATATATTTCTGCAAATTTTGATACCAAATTTGCTACTTTTTGCACAAGTACATACACGTATACATACTTTCCAAATAACCGAATGCTATCTTTTGCAAATGAGTATACATGCAGTTACTCAATATGCTACTTTTATCATAATTATCAATGCACCGTCATTTATATCAGATAGCGCTTGTCAATGTTGATAAAGAGAGAAATATATATATAGACTAAATATCTGTTATTCATAATTATGCTTCCGCCCTGTTTGACAATGAAACAATTTTCTAATCATGAAATTTAATTAAACACAATTTGGTAACATTTTTGTTGAAACATTAAAACGAACACGTTTGCAATTAACAAAACATAACATTAAAGGCCCATTATACTTCAGAAATGCTTTATTGTATGTGTCCTGTTATAATTTACTGACCAATTACATAAACCATCTTATACTTGTGTGACTGTTTGGTAATTAGTACAGTTAAAGCGGATTCAGATTTTTGAACAGGTCAAAATACTACTTTGTTTAAATTTTGCTACTTTTGTAGGAAATTATTTTACACCCAGCACTACATTTTTTTAGATGTAAAACATCTTATATGCTCTAGAAATATTATTAAAACATAATTAAACTCATGTTTGTCATTTATAAAGAATTAAAAAATATTGATTTCTGAGGCATTATGTGCCTTTAAGTATTGATAGAAATCGTCCTGTCAAGATGGAAAGAAAATATAAACTTAGCTTAGTGTCGGATATATTTGTACTAACTTTAATTACGTGAACTTTTTATGTATTTATTCTGTAATTGTAGTACTTACAGACGAAAGTGTTGTGTAGTTTGGAAAAAAATCAAAAGCCATTTAAACTTCATATTTTCTCTCTGGAATATTAATTTCCACGTGACCTAATACTATCATAAGATGTGAAATGCATTTAATCTACAGAAAGAGTTGAAACAAAATCTAGACATTATCGTGTATCATGTTTATTCACGTCCCGTACATCGTCTATTATACGTTTATTCATTAACTTTCCCAAATCCTCTCGCTATTTTGTCATTCGCAATATTTTTATTTTTTATTTTTTATAAACAGGAAATTTTGATTCAAATACTCGCTGCGGCCAGACAGCACAAGGTAATGATTACTTTTATTTCTTATGTTTAAAGCTTGTCAAATTATTACTAAATTTGATCCTTATATAATCATACAGTTTCGCGTGCTTGATTGTACAATATCAACAACTAATTAATAAAATATTTAAAGCGATGCATTAAGATAAACCAAATATGCCTCACACATGATTGTGCCACGCATGGTTAGTTATGGAAACTGTACATTAATTTTGATTATCATGATATAGTTATAATTTCAGTTTGATTATTCAAAACACCTCTGGTTTAACAGTTTATAAATTTTCATGCCCTGTTTTTAAAAAAGGTGTCAAAACTTTCATGCACGGTAGATACATTATGTGGTCCGCCCGCCAAGTCAGTGTTGTTCGACACTTGACAGGAATGGATGAAAATTTAACTTGCTGAAAACTTGTCAAAACTGTGAATATTTGATTACAGACTATCATATCCTCCAATTGGTATTTTTCTCTGTGACTTTATGTACATTGTTAATAATTAAATGGACATGTCCAGGGCATATTATGAAAACTGGTTGTGGGAAAAATTGATAAAATATAAATAACGTTTCGTGTAAAATTTTCATTCGAAATACTTATTCAATCGCTACTACTCGGCCCTTTCCTCAGTCTTGGGATAACGACCTCGAACACAATAGTATGAATACACAGAACAGATGCAGTATTTCGGTCTAACCTACGCTAAGAAACTAAACATGTAAACAAATAGTAATTTAATGCTGGGAGTTGTTTACAAGTTTATTTCTAGTATATGTAGTAAAAGTCCACCTAAAATAAGTGAATTCATACAATACATTATTTCTATATGTATTATTATGGTTTTAGAAACCGAAAGAACAAAAAACCAACGTGTTGACATTTAGTTGGATTTGTTTAAAATTGAACATCAGTGGGCATATTTAAATTACAAATTATTGTCAGACATATTTTCAAGCAAATGTTACAGGAACAGACATTAGATGTCAAATATATACATTCGTTTTACATTTTATCTGTTTCTGTTTACATCTGAAAGTACGTGGTAGAACTACGTTCAATCCGTATTGTTTCCGAGGTTATTATAGATAATAGCCGAGGCTGTTCCGAAAGACACTTATTTAGAAAGATCAGAGTTTGCTAAACTTTTCACAATAACGACAGAGCATGTGATACTATCGTTCAGATTTGTAATCAAATATTCTCCATTTTGTTCATTTTCCATCTTACTTGTTCGATTGCAGCAAGTTTGATAACACTCCTCATCAAGGTCATATTACAATGAAGTCCTGTAGTAATAATCTGTTTTGTCATTATGTGATAGTACCTGTACAAGCTCGGAAATTATAGATAACAGTAATTTTATGCGGGCGTATTGTTTTTACTATTTTTATTTCAGTTGCAAACATATGTCAATTTTCGGAAATAGCCAACACGCCAAAGGCCTTCGTCTACATTTTAAATTCTGCTGGGCAGAATAAACGAACGTGTACATGCTCTTTATCACCGACATCTCGAAATGTTAAGATTCACTTTAGATACCGGGAACTCACACGATCTACTGCGAATATCAATCTCAAAATCAACAATTATGTATTTGACACATATCACACAGTTACAACCAGAAAGAAATGAATTGGTACTGAACACAAATCCGGTGTTTTACAATAGTGAGGAAGTTTGCCTATTAATAACAGCAGGTAACATATTTTTATGATAACATTCATAACATATTTAATAATTTTACTCTCAATAGTTCACAGGACACTAATGATGAATCTCGCTCCGTAGTTTTTACTATCCTTAACAAATTGATATAATGCAAAGTCAATAATAAAAACAATTTCTGAGACAAACTTTAATTAATTAAAATAAAACGTGCAAATTGGCTAATAATTTTGAAAAATACTCAAAACTACCAGATTTTAAACAAGAGGTTATGGAAAATGGACTATGAATTAGTTTTAGACAATTTATACAAGATGTAAGACAAGCTTAATCATTAAAGTTTAATTTAGCACCTTCAACTCTTTTTTCAAAGATGAAAATTACTATTTTGACGAGTGTTTTGTAGTAGATACAACAGTTTTTCGACGAATTACGTGCCAGTTATCACAAGAACTCCTGACAAGTTATCATAAGAACAGAGTCCCTCGTGTAGCAGTTCCTCCCCTGTGATTTCACTCTAAGTTTAAAATTATTCTATGATAGCAATAAACATAGGCCTACAGTTTAATTATTTTTTTCTGCGTTAAAACACGATTTTGCGTGTTTTTTTTATTATTCAATAAGGTTGTAAATCATTATGAAATATAGTAAGTTCATTCTTTGCACAAAAGTGTGAATGTAATGTTGGACTTGAGTGTCTGCAAAGGATAAACAGGTGATTTAGCGCCAGTAACAATAGTTATCAGAAGAAATCTAGGACAACTTCAAAGTTATCACAAAAACTTTGCATTATTATTATGAAATTGTAATTTTGTATGGCAAGGATAAATATAAGAAATAAACAGGTCAATACGTGCGAATTCTCAAAACTACCAGATTTTAAACAAGAGGCGATGAAATAAGGACTATGGATTAGTTTTTGGAACATTCTAGATAATTTTAATCCTATAGTTCTTAGAGATACTTTCGATGATATTTTATGGATATCGTTAGAACATAAATTTGCTCGCTTGAAACTTATCATATGTACTTGTTACTTGCCACCTGATAATTTTTCAAGACAAATTAATGTGCAGATCTATCTATGATAATTCTATGATCATCTATTGACAGATATTTATGAATTTCAATCACTAAATGATACAATGTTTTTTTTTGGCGATATGAATAGTTGATGTGGAGATCTGTCAGTCTTTATTGAGGGTATTAATCAAATTCAAGAAAAACATGTGGTAGACTATAGTGTAAATAAATATGGTCATTTACAGATTGATTTTTAATGAGTGCTAATTTTTGCATTTTAAATGGTCGCAACTCAATTTCAAATGATAACACGTGTATTTAAAAAAAAAATGGTTGTTCCGTGGTGGGTCATTATTTTGTACCCTATAGTCAACTTGATATTTTTTACTTATTTCTATGTACATAAGAGTAAAGTCTCTGATAAGTCAAATAAATTTGACATGTTCTCATGTTTTGCCACATCATATCCTGATCATTCTATTTTATCCTCAAATAATATTTAGACAGAGGTTATGAAAATGAAGAATTAAAATCTACTACTACACATTTTTCATACCATAAATTTGATGTTAAGAATGTTGATAGCAGATAGTTGATCGATAATTAAAGTATACAAGACCTTCAATGCTATTTTTAAATCAGAAAGAAGCAAAAATTCTAAAGTTGACATTGATAATACTCAGAATATATGTGAAATTATTATAAATGAAAATATTTACAAGCACTTACCACATAGAAATGTTAAAATGTTAACTGGTTGTAATAATAAAAAGAGGAAAATGGTGAAACCCTGGTGGAATGATGAATTGACACAAGCATGGAATGACATGTGCATACATGAGAAACAATGGCTTAAAAGTAAACATGGTCATGAAAAATCTGTTTTAAAAGTTTTGTATGTAAATAATAGAAAGATTTCTGATCATGAGGTACAAAAAGCTAAAAGGTAATTTTGGTTTAAAACCCAGAATGATATTTTAGAAAAAGCAAATAGCAATAGTAATGAGTTCTGGAAGAGTATAGGTAGGGTTAGCATACATTATAATAAACTTATACCATTTGAAGTAAAGACAAACGAAAACGTAATTTCTAAAGATGTAAATGTTGTTTTACATAAATGGAAAGACTGTTTTAGTACTTTGTAAAATGCAAATAATTGTACTCCAGAATATAATAGAAATAATAGTACTGAAAATATTTTTTTTGAAGAAATGTTTTCAAAATATGAAGCAAGAAAAGCTGTCGTAGATGCTAAAAACAATAAAGCTGGTGGTTTTGATAATATACCTATGGAAGTTTAGAAAAATGATAATGCAATTTCCTTTTTACATATTCCTTTTAATACACGTTTTAATACTGGTACCATTCCTTCGGATTGGGGTGAAGGCATTATTAATCTAATACCAAAAGCAAATACTACATATCCTAGTGATCCGTTGAAATATATGTGTATAACTGTTGTCCCAAGCATGGTAATTTATATTATGCAGTTTTAAATAAAAGATTGTCTAAATGGGTTGAAGAAAATAATATTTTAGCTGAGGTTTTAGGAAAAATATGAGCTCAATAGATCATTTATCATCCTTGTCTAATGGTGATAGTCGAATTAAGAAAAAATCTGTCAACATTTTGTGCATATATAGACTATAGGAAGGCTTATGATATTATTTGTAAGAAATCAGCTTTGGTAAAAAAAATTTGATTATGGGATAAAAGGAAAAAAAGTTAAATGTATTAAGATCACTGTATAGTTCAGTAAAGTCATGTGTTAGACTAAATGGTGTAAACAGTGAGTGGCTCAGTGTAAAAACATGCATACGTCAAGGCTGTGGTCTATCTCCAATTTTGTTTAATTGTATATTAATGACTTAGTCGAGAAAATTAAGTTGGAAGAGATGTTGGAATAGATATAGGTGGAGATGATAATTATGTATTATGTATATTGTTATATGCAGACGATATTGTCTTATTGCAGAAAGTAAAATAGATTTGCAGTTATTGCTTGATGTCCTACGCAGATGGTCCAACACTTATAATATGTCTGTAAATGAAACTAAAAGTAAAGTTGTCCACTTCAGGGTAAATGGTATATCATGCAGTAAATTCAGTTTTCATTGTGGTTGTAATGCTGTCAGTATAGTAGATAGATATGTTTATTTGGGTCTTACCTTAACCGAATGCTAAGACTATGGAGTAACTGCAAAGGTTGTTGCACAGTCTGCTAGTAGGGCACTATGTTTACTTATTGTTAGATTTTTAACATTGGATGGCATGCCACATAATGTATTTTCTAAGTTATATGATAATGTGGTATGGCCGGTTATTGCATATGGCGCAGCCATTTGGGGAGAAAAGTCATATTTATGTATTGATGCTGTTCAGTACAGTGTAATGCAGTTACCGATGAAATGGCACGGATATCTCCAATTGCTAGACAGTGGAAATGTGTTAATTATTTTATTGTAAGAATCTACAAAAATTCATTTTTTTAACAAATGGTTTTTATAGATCCAACTGAGTCTGCTTGTTTGTTTATCAAGGTATGTGTTTTCTTTACTGTTTCATAGTAACATGCAAATGTTATTTACATTTTCATTTCTAATGTTTGTAAGTTGTGTTTCGATTAAGAAAACAAAACAAATTAACATATATCATATCATTTTAAAACTTTTTTATAATTGATAAATATTCAGTTAAACTTATACTGACTGCAAACTATTATATGTAATTGACAATTTGTTATTTTAATTTCACATTAAACATACTGATAGAAGACACAACAACAAAATTCATTAAATAAATTGCAATAAATTCATAACAAAAGGAAAGCATTTATTTGCCCTTATTTGAAATCTCATTAGTTCCTTTAAGCCTGTATTTTTTTAATTTGGACGATTTTCTTTCGATTGAAAACTTTTAGTATGGAATGTAACAAAATGTTCAAAATTTATTTCAGAAAATAAATTTAAATCCAAAACCAAGTGAAATTTTTGCTAAAAAAGATTCTTTTTGTCGTTCAGAGTTGCCGCAACATTATATCATCGGCCTACACAAGTCCCCTTGTAATATAATTTCCAGTATCCGAATCCAAAACAGTGATTTTTAAAGCGATAAAAAATCCACTGCCTCTAAAATATGTTGTTTTTTTATTTCTTTAACACGGCATCAACAAATTTAAATGCTGCCTACCTGATTTTATCAAACTAAAATTGTGGCATGATGTTCTGTAAAAAAATAGCGCGTCGCGATTTTTTTAATAGTTTTAATCCTTTACATAAATTCAATGGGAAAAAATGGGGTCATGTTAAAGAATTTCACTATTTTCACATTGTTTAATATTTATTTCCAAAAATTCGAGGTAACTATTTTAACGTTAATAATCAAAACGTCTCCTGGGACATAACTTTGTGGCACATCCTAATTTAAGAAGCAGTATAAAATCGTGATTGAACAACAAAATATATTATAAGAAGAATGGAAACTGGATTCAACATTTCTTGTACGAAGGGCCACAAAATCCGGTAACGGGTTACCCGAGGGAGTTGAAATTTACAGAGATAACTTTAAGAGCCCAAATCATAAATAATGGGTTTCCCTTCACAGCAATAAAATTGCTGGGAGAAACCAAATGTTATAAAGTTTAAATATTCTTTGCCCAACCCAAAATAAAAGTTAAATTTACCAATTCTTTCAAAAAAATTCTAATGTAATTAATTTGATAAGTGTTAGATTTACCAGAAAACCCTAAAAAATGTTATTTCAAGATTCTTTATTGGAAACATACGGCTATTATAAACATTGTTGTTATTATTTAAACTCTTGACCGAAACATTAAATGCTCAAATTTTCACGTTTGTTTTAATATTGTATTTTTATTTTTTTTAAATAGACACAAAATTAAACAATTTGTAATTTATAATTGCCTTAATGTAATGAAACCTTACAGTATTAAGTATAAAAATTTCACAAAATAACATCCAAAAATTGTTTATTTGTTTTTTTTAAATAATTCCTTTTTCCCCCACTTTCTTAGCCTTTTTTATAACTAAGTGTGATTTTGTGCCCTGTGCCTGCTAAGTGATTATATTATGTCTTCCTCGTTTTTAACATTAAGAAAGGGTAAGCACAATTTTATACCACGTTTTTTGTTAAATCGACTGCGGTTTATAATCCTTTAAATAGCCGTTGAAAGTCGACGTTATCTTTAGATTAAAGTTTACAATAAGTTTGATGAAAATTTGTATTTATAAAATTATAATTTTGTTTTCAAAACTTATAAAATGCAAATTGAAGAAACGAAATTTCCTTTTAATAAAACAAATAATTTGTAAAAGTTTTGACTAACATAAATATGGATTCAGATAAGACGTCAAATTGTAATCCATCACCAATCGGACAAACCTACTCATACGCTGCAGCTATCCCAGTAATTGAGACACTACCAGATCCAGAATCAAGTCCCAAGTCAAGAAGAAAATGTTGCTATCACATCTTTCAAACATATGAACATTAAACATGTATGATAATGAAAATTGTATAGTTGCTGAGATTTATCAACAACTTGATGTTGTTAATGGTTAAACGGCATTTGAAATGTTAATTGTTTTGGCAAACCAGGAATAGCCATGATTGGTTGCAGGTATTCAAAAATAGCTATGAATATTTGGCTATTTGTTTATCTTCTAAAAGTATATTATATAAATTTTAAAAGCCTATGACCCGGTTATGGTTCCTCTCACTTTCTTAACTATTGCGTTACAGATGTTGAAAAGTATATTTACATGTAGTTCCTTATAGTTGAATTTATTGTTAAGTTTTGGAATTTTTCAATTCCTAAAACTTATCTTTATTGCAGAATAAAACTTCCTGCCACTGAACGCTGAAGAAACACATGTTTTCGTAATTTTTTATGCCCCTTACAATGTGGGAGCATATAGCGTTTGCACTTGTCCGTCCGTTTGTTTTCCGTCAGATCCCTCCCGTCAGTCCGTCCGTAACGTCCCGAAATCTTGTGAAAACGCAACTTTCCTCTTAAACGGATGGCAGATTTTGCTTAAACGTACCAGGGATGAACAACCTTAAACGTGTAGATGGTAGTAAAGGAAGGAATTTTCGCTGCGAACAAATTTAACAGAATTATAGCCCTTTTTTGATTTTTTCACTAGATACATGTAGAAATTTTGTGAACGCAAATCCTCTTAAACCGGATGGCAGATTTTGCTTAAACTTACAGGGATAAACAACCTTAATGTGTAGATGGTAGTAAAGGAAGGAATTTTTGCTGTGACCAAATTTAAGAGAATAATGGCCCTTTGTTGATTTTTTCACTATATACTATGTAGAAATTTTGTGAACGCAACTCCTCTTAAAACCAGATGGCAGATTTTGCTTAAACTTACAGGGATTGAACAACCTTAATGTGTAGATGGCAGTAAAGGAAAGAATTTTTGCTGCGACCAATTTTTTTACAGAATTATGGCCCTTTGTTGATTTTTTCACTATATACTATGTAGAAATATTGTGAATGCAACTCCTCTTAAACCGGATGGGCAGATTTTTTGCTTAAACTTCCAGGGATGAACAACCTTAATGTGTAGATTGACAGTAAAAGGAAGGATTTTTTGCTGCAACTAAATTTAACAGAATTATGGCCCTTTGTTAATTTTTTTCATTATATACTATGTAGAAATATTGTGAACGCAACTCCTTTAACCGGATGGCAGATTTTGCTTAAACGTTCAGGTATTAACAACCTTAATGTGTAGATGGTAGTTAAGGAAGGAATTTTTGCTTTGACCAAATTTAACAGAATTATGGCCCTTTGTTGATTTTTAGTTTTCAACTTGTTACACATGTAGTCCAAAAAATATTTGACCTAGAGTCATAAGATTGACAGAACAGTGGCGTGTTGGGGCATCCGTGTCCTATGGACACATTTCTAGTTTTTAATCCAAAATTAGTGGTCGAAAAATTTTAAATGTTCCATCTTAGCACCATTTCTAAAATGTTAGTTAATCATGAAATAAATGATTTCAGTGTAGATCTAAATCAAATTTTTGTATTATTTTAGTCCATAAAACATAAAAGACACTCGTACAAGAAGTATTCACGTCCCTTATTATTCTATTTAATAAAGCTTTACAAGTGAAGCTTTGTTTGGTTTTGTGCTTAAATAAAGAAATTTGTGTTAATTAGTGAAAGCAAGAAAAAAATTAGGGTAATGTCTAAAATTCGTTAATGAAATGTTACGCTTCGAGAAAATGTATAAATTGATTATCCGTGTGTACATTGTTTAGAAAATAGATATCACTTTTGAACGCATTGTTGCAGAATAATGCACGGTTTTGGTTCAAATACGTAAGAATATTATCACAAAGGCCGATAGGCCTCAGCGCTTAATTACAAAGCATTTCAATGATAAACCGTGCATTTGTATACTAATTTGCAATAAAAATAGATAAATGCTTTTATTCTATCATGCTAATGAAAAATAGAATAAAAGAAAATATGTTGACCTATATTGAGCGTAGGAGTACATTTTCCTGGCGTCATTTGGTTTATTGACTTCATATCTGACGTTGTATGACGTGTAAGCATTTTCTTTAATGCTCTGCATATATATCGTGAAATAAGGCACTCGATTTCCATGCCTGTTTGATAGGGAATAGTGTCAAGCATGTTAGAATAATTTATTTTAACATAATGTTGTCGCCTAAAACCAATGAAAACCCGTACACACTAGTCTCGCAGTGGTACAAAAGTGTTTCTTTCCTTGCATGACACATGCACAGCAGCATGGGTTACATTTACAAATTATAGAAGAACTACACAATGAATATCCTGAAGGGAAATGCCATTCACCACAACGATCGAACGGCACAAGTTGATGGCGTTTAAGTCTCCACAACACTGAATCTGAACCGAAACTTAATTAACAGTTAATCATAGAATTAAAATAAAATTCAGATATTTAAATCTTTGAAAATCCATGTTAACTACTTATAATAATAGTCAAAAATATTAAGGGACATGACGTAGATTGTGATATTGTTGTGTATTAAAACATTATAATATGGGACATGAAAATTAACACGTTTATATAGCATTGACAGAAACATATATTGTTTTGTTTGGTAAACTTCAAAACAGACCTAAAAAGTCGCATTTCAAATCTCACAATATGTACATTACCAGTATATATCTTCAATTAGTTCATGAAATCAGAAGCTAGGAAGCTGAATTCTAAAATCGAGTGTGTCATAAATATTGCCTTAATGCATGTCCGTATGAAAAAAAATCAAAATAACATACAAAAACACCAACCTGGAGAAAAAACGTAATATATAAATGTTCATGACTCGATAGACATTTTGTCAAGTTTGCAAGCATTTCACTCCCTTGAACCGAGTGTGCAGCCATTTCACGTCCTGCCCCATTAACAGCCGTCCGTAGTTTAAAGTATTTATAATGCCGAACTGCTCTCGAATCGTAAGTCATACAGACAATAACCACTTACGTCAGGCAAAATTTAAAAAAAAAAAAAACCTGAAAGTTATTTGAATTTAGTTATCATAATGTATTTGTAAACTGACCATAGTGCCTGTCACATGGTGAAATTGAAGGTCTAGATAGGCCAGAAATGCTCCATCGGGTAAAATGTACCAGCATCTGTATACAGAAACCAAGAATTCATATTGCGAAAGGTAAATACACAATAATTCGATAAAAATAAAAGTTTTGTTGAGTGTCATATATAATACATCAGTAATTATTATATAGAAATAGTCTCCGTTCGTCCGTCCTTCCGTCCGACATTTTCTTTGTCCGGAGCATATCTCAAAAGTATTTGAGGTATCAACTTAAAACTTCATAGGTGGATATACCTCATTCAGGAGGAGTGAAGTGCACAAGAATGATAAATCTACCCTTTATAATGTTTGAGTTATTGATCTTAGTTATTTTTCATATATAATTTTTCATTTGAGTAGAGCATAACTCAAAAGTGTTTGAGATGTCAACATGAAATGTCATAGTTGGATATATCTTATTGAGGAGGAATGCTGTGCGCAAGAATGATAATTTTTGAGTTATTGCACTTTGTTCTTTTTCATACTATTTTGTCCGGAGCTTATCTCAAAAAAGGTATTTGAGGTATGAACTTGAAACTTCATAGGTAGATAGATTTTATTGAGGAGGAGTGCAGCGCACAAGAATGATAACGCTACCGTCCATAATTTTTCAGTTATTGCCTTTTGTTATTTTTCATGCTTATTTTTTGTCCAGACAGTAAGTTATTAAGTATTTACTATATACGATATTCACTTGAAACTCAAAATATAACTAAGTCTCTCTTCGTCTATCTGTCCTTCTGTCAATCAGTCTGTCCGTCCTTCCGTCTGACATTTTTGTCTGGAGCATATCTCTTAAAGTATTTGTGGTATCAACTTGATATTTCATAGGTGGAGGGGGAGTGCAGTGCACAAGAAAGATATCTCCACCCTGCATAATTTTTCAGTTATATTATTTCAAACATAATTTTTGTCCCGATAATAACTCAAAAAGCCTTTGAGATATCAGTATCAAACTTTATAGGTGGATATATCTCACTCAGGAAGTTTGCAGTGCACAAGAGTGATAACTCTACCCTTCATAATTTTTAAGTTATTGCCCTTTGTTATTTTTCATACTTCATTTTTCACCTGAGAGAAGCATAACTATAAACGTGTTTGCGATATCAACATGAAAATTTATCCGTGGATTAATCTTATTGAGGAGGAATGCTTTTGAGTTATTGCCCTTCGTTATTTTTCATACTTTTGTCCGAACCTTATCTCAAAAGTGTTAGAGGAACTAACTTGGAACTTCATAAGCTGATAGATCTCATTGAGTGCAGCACACAAGAATGATAACTTACCCTGCATTATTTTTCAGTAATTGCCCTTTGTTTTTTTCAGCCATCAGTATTCACATAGGTTTCAAATCTGTAATCACTTTAGCCACCAAAACACCTCTTAAAATTGAATTATTCCGATCTACGACATATACATTCTTCCAATGAGCAAAGATATTCGGCGGGGGATGGCTACGTTGTCATGGCTCTTGTTGATATAATTTCTTTTGAATAAAGAAAGAATAAAACATACTCGCTGCATACAATAGAGGTTGCATTCACTATCTACCAAGCTTGATATACAAAGTGGTATATTTTCCGTCCTTTGAATCGCGTGACTGTAATTTGACTAGTACTGTGCCTAAAGGCACGTGAGATTTCTCCTGTAATGTTAGCCAGACAATTAATACAAAACATAAAGGAGTAACAAATGAATTAACAATGGAATAATTTTACTTCATTTCAATTTGTATTTTTGTTTGATGAAATGTTAACAGTTATTTTGAAAATTCCCCATATGGTTTATTGGGAACAACACCATTTAATGGTAAATTCAAATATTGCATTTTCTCCTATGGTTAAATCAATTAATGTACATTTGCATCATCATTCTAATAAATTACAGCATATGTATGTCATATTCAAAGTATATCGCAAAAATAACGTACCGTCTTAAAAATAAGTTACGGGTCATTATGGTGTTTATTATAATTTATTTCGATAATTCATTGTAATATCTTTACAGCAAAACTCAAAACCTAAGTCACCGACAGTCGGACACAGTTTGAAAAGGGCATAACAATATGCCGGATAAAGATAGTATTTGTGACAGCATACATCGTGAGATATCGTCAAATGAATATGAATTTTATAAAACTAACGCAACTGATCATATGTACCAAACACTACAAAAAGACAAATGACACATATTTAGAACGACAATACTTATAATTAAGGAACACGAGTTTGTCTTTTCTTATAGGCATAAGCTCTCTTTAAACCAGACATCGGAATAACGCGTGACCTAAATGGACGCTAAAACTTGCGAAACAATAGAGTTAAGATACATATATTGAAGCTAAATGTGTTGCAAAAATTGTAAGATTTGTGTTGAGAAAAAAACTTCAATTATATGATAGATTCCATGCATACATATGAAGCATCTATAATAAATTGATATGATGAATTTTGATTTATAAGAGTAACAGATACACAAAACGGGAACATGTATACTTATTTTCAATACGGCCTTATGATTTAACAATACCAATAAAAAAGAGCAAATGATTTATAACAAAGAAAATTCTATATATCATTTTAATGTAGAGCTAAGATATTTTTATTCATTCAACCGACTGACACTCGTATTAATCATATTATTTATAGATTAACTCATTATAATAAAATTATCATCATAAATAGCTTACAATTAAAAGTGGTTTCAGTTATCATCATGTGTCTAATTTTAGAATAAGAAAAAAAAAACAACTTTACAGCTGGTATTAAAAGATTATAATGTTAAATATTGCTGAATAGTAAAAGGTAGTTGTTCCAGACCAATGCTTTAGATAAGAAAAGGAATCATTTGAATAATAAGTATGAGGTAAAGTTTTCAGTAAAAATTCATTATAAACGACTAAGCATAAATTGTGTATTTCATTCATTGTGAGAAACTTACAATTTCACTACATATAGAAAGATAGTTATAAGATTTATACACCATAATTGTAGTGTGATATTATACCCTAAAATTGAGAAAGATTTAATTTGGTGAACGTATTGGTCGGTTAAGTATTATTTCTAGTGTAAAAGAACTAATCTTCACATTCCATCGAAATATAATAAGCACATTATATTAAGATAATCAGCATATCTATGCAAAACTATTAAGTAGTTTTAGGGTTTTTTTATTATTGAATTGTATATTACTTAGACAGTGTTATTTAATTCACAGTTTTTGCAGTGATAACTGTGTACAAGTTGTTAGATTTATAAGGATGCGATTGTGATATCTAAGATTTTTAACAGTTCTTCCATATATCAAGTGTTCTTGGTGTCAAGCATTCGTCCATAAACGATGAGAAGATACAAATTAAGTAACAGTTTTGTGAGTTTTCAATCAGCGGATGACCATGAAATGTAACATTTCAATGATAAAGTTATGAAATGCTCATATGATCTACAAGAGGAACTGAATAAGATCATCATATCTCTTCTACATTATGTTACCGATCTATTTTTGAAAAAAAAGAATGAAAAAGAAAGCGGCCAATTCGAAATTTGTAAATGTGTTTGATGTTCTAGAACATGTTAGAATTTATTAATTTTGTGCTTTGAAATAACTGATGTACATGCACATTGATAGCACGAATGAATTTCTATTTTACCTTCATTTAGCATAATTATACTGCATATTCAGATATTGCAAATGTTTGCTAAATCTAGCATCATGTTTCTTGTTGTAAAAGTAATGATATGTTATGTTATATTTAGCTTAAGAGATGTTGTACAAAATGTGTATGTTTTATTATCCAGATTTGTTTTTGAAATAAAATCAGAAGAATAATCAAGTTTTTTTAAATATTTTTTAATTGCCAAGTTAACTATCCCTGCTAGAGATTGTTTTGATGCTGCTGTTAAAGACAATACCTTGCTCTGACATCAGTTGACTGGACTTGCATTTTTACACTGCTAGGATGTTACTATGGAAAAATAAAAAAAATAGATAAAACAACAATTTATAGAATATAAAGATATAAATGAGTTTAAATTTAATAGATGGGCCCCTTTTCACCTTTTTATTTACTTTACTCCCCAATCATAAGGTTGAATGCATTCCAATCTGTTTTCAATACTACACAAAAATCGCTAATTTAAAGAAATGATTAAAATGTCTCTTTTTTTACGTTCCTCCTCGTCACCCTTGTATTGTGACAAGTCATGTCATACACGGCTCATACCGAATCTTAATTATGTTTCTCCATGTTAAAAGACATATCATATACAGTTTGCTTATATTTTCCGTGACAATTAATATCAATTTTGATTTAAAAAATATAATAAACACGCATAGTTATAGTATAATGCACACAAAATGAATATCTATTTTCCATTCTAACATGATAATTAAAAAGAGAATTGATAAAAATATGTTGAACTATATTAAGCGTAGAAGTAATTTTCTTGACCTCATTTGGTTTATAGATGTCATATCTGACGCCATATGACGTGTACGCATTCTTTTCAAATGCACTTGTTTGCCCTATCTGTTTGATAGGAGAATAGCATGTGATATTTATATCACATTTGCTATGAATGATTTGGACTATGTTCGTCCAACTTTAAGTCACACTTTTGTTTGGAACGTTGTTTTTTGTTTGTGAAACTTTATGTCAAGCTTTCTTTTGATACGTTATTTATACCTTTGACAACAGAAAATAAAACTTCTGATATCGGGTAGCTGTCAGCCATGTTCAGTCCTTACAATGTTTTGGTTTTCTCCGTGATGCATCCTCAGGGAAGAGCAAATTTAAAATAAATTTCCTGAAAATTCACCCTTTCTAATTATTTTAATACACAAACGGCTTATTCAAGATACAATGAAAGAAAATATAAGATGATAATTAATTTAATATTGCCAGCCATGTAAGGTACAATTTTGAAAGTTGCACTGATAGGAACACTTGTTGAATCAAAACGAAATTCATATATATATTCTGAAAAAGGGAGATGAATCGGTAGCAACAAAACGAAAAATCTAGCTGGATTAAAATTCGTCTGTTTATGATGAAACAACTAATTTATTTAACTTTATTTGTTTATCTATTTTTTGATGAATATATGAAAATGCTAAGTCTAGCTGTGTAACATGATATATAAACTTTAACGTTTTTCCTTTTCCACTGAAATGCACAGATGTTTACAAATTCAATATTACATTTACCCGAAGTAAATGTAAAAATATATATACACATTGAATGAAAAGGAAGAATATAGGTATAAACAAAATCGCTCAACCAACCAACTATTTAAACATTCATCTTAAAAGTCGAGTCAATTTGTTTTTCATATTGTAAACAATTTATGTTAGGTGTTTTTAAATGGTAAATTAGTTGTTTAAGCAAACAAGTTATATTATTTGTTGAAACAAGGATATCAATGATGATTTTATTCTTGATCTTCCTTCTCATATGTTGTATACATGGTAAGTAACTTCATGTTATTTATGTCATAGGCAAATCTATAAACAATAGAAATGGGTAATTTATAAAGTTAATCGAATCAAAACTTCACTGTGTAATGTTTGCTACAAAATATTCCATGATTTTTTTTATCTTTCTACATCATTGCATCATAATGGCTAATTATATAAGTAAAAATGGAAATTGTCATTAAGGAACTAAAAGCAAGAATATGGTAATACTTAATATGTGAAAAGCTAATCGTCGTTTGTAATAAGTGTAATAATACTACGATATGTATTTCAGATTTAAACGGTCAATCACGACTTTGTGACAATGAATATAAACCAGGTACGTTTGTCATAAATACCCCTTTTTATCAGAATAAAGATATATACATGTTCATACATAAGATGATATCTACTTTTCTTTGATCTTTTGAACTTTTGGCAAAAATGTTAATCATAATGAGACAATGTCATTCAAAAGGAGTTTTAAGTATATAGCGAAGTGAGAATACAATGTCCTATGTTATTCCTTATGCAAAAGGGATATTCTTTCAGTATTCAGTTTACAATTCCGCCAAATATTACAGTCCTAAGGCTATCAGATCAGGCCAAACACTATTAAAGTTTTATTTGTTGTTGTTTAAGATATTTTAATCGGTGTTTTTAAATATGCATATAATTGCAGAATGAAGACGATTAATTTTATTTCTTTTCTTGAGGAAAACGCCATTGATATTTCTATTAGGAATACGTATTCTGTCGGATAAATTTACATTCAAAAGTATGATATCGATTATGATAATTTAAGCGTTTCTTGTTTTGATACATCTAGTTGTAGAAATTTGTAAAAACACCTTGATGGCACTTAAACTTGTCTATATAACAACAGGAGTTCCGAAATTTCAACAGACATTTTGTGAGTGTTTGATAACTGCAAAAACTTAGGATGTCAATATTACATTCTCTTTTGCTAATGGCATGTTTCCTCAAAGTTGAAGCTTTAGAGTCAACGACAATGAAATTAAGACAGGAGAGCAAGATACATTCACAACAGAGGATCGAAGTCTCACGCTTTCTGTCCTAACTATTGATAATTACACATATGAAGGCGCTTGCTTGATGGTTTATTCAGGTGTGATGATACGTCATGTTATTTCTACATATATTTAAAATATATAAACCAGTTGTTACATAACAAAATCAGTCCTATCATGATCCTTTTTGTCTGATCGCATTATGTGAACCATTCAATATTTTTACCAGTTTTTGTATTCATGTTAACTGATGTTAACTTACGCCACATATTATAAAAACTGACCGAAGAATATTCATAATCTATTAATGAAAAGTGATAATTATAAAAAACATTTAGTTTTCTTAATCGTCTTAATCGTTTTGTAAATCAAAAACAATTCTGATAAGAATAGACTTAATATGTCACTGACAAGATGAGATTTACTTACATTCCTATGTGTTATAAATTGTTTCAACTAAAAGTGTCTTGCACGCCTTCCAGAAGTGAAAACCAGGGACGAAACTAAAATTTATTTAATGAATGCTCGCATGACATATATAAATACACATGTATCGGTAGAACAAAATAACTATAGCGTCGTAGTAAATGATATAATGCAACCTTAATTACAATTACAATGCCAAATCTTACAACATACTCACAGAATATAAAGTAAAAAATAACTTACATTTATCATGTCAACAAGCACGCAGAAAAAAATGCAATGGTTCCTGTGGTGTAGTGGTTAGCATACTGAACCGACATTCCAAGGACTGCTTGGTTCGAGTCCTTATTGCAAGTTTTCGTGTGTTTTCTTTTCTTTTTATATATTATAACTAACATTTGACATGTTCTATGCTACCGTACATTGCCTCATACAACAATAGCAATGACATCATCATCGTTACATCCTGACACAAGTTCAAGAGTGAGTACAAACAAGTATTTTGAAAAAACAACAGTCGGATAAAACCATATACTGAGTGTGTATTAAGATAAAAATAACAGAAACGTGAGAGTAATAAATCAATTAATTAATTGTAGCACATATATTTTTTCTTTATAAGATAAAACAAGTTTATTCATAAACTTAAAATATGTTTTCAAAGAATTTCTTACTTGTTGTTATTTATTTTCATATTTTCTGTAATAAATAAAACCTACAAATATATTGCATGAACAAGATACATTAAGTGTCTGATAATTTTGTTTTTAACAGTATTACAAAAACAAAACAAAATATGCTTGAACAACTTGTTACTGCATTGCTTTTGTTTTTTAATTAGGTTTTCATGAATCGACTTATTCTTTCAATGTATCCCTGATTGTGTAACCGGCACTTAGTTGCAGTGTCATTGTCATCTTGGTAATCATTTCCGTGACAGAAAGACAGAAGTCAGGAAATTTTATTGATGTTAACAGTACAGTTTTTTGTCATACATTTTACATATATTCACAAACATATATTTGTCAAGTGATCACATAAAGTTAAACAATATTATTACAATTTTTATCACAAAAATAAATACAGATATTTCAAGGAGGATGAACCAGCAACGCACATTTTCTAGTTAATAAGACAGCTTTGTTGTTTTAAATTATTAATAAACAGTAAAGTATTTCTTAAATTAAATGCGTTATATAAGAATTTTCCCAGATTTACAACAGTAACACAATTATCACATTTCTAAAGCTCTATTCTATTCAAAAGCTCTTTAAACTTCATTACATTTGGCCTTCTTTAAAAATATGCTTTAATGAATTCTTTCCTTATATTAGCGTATACTGGACATACCATGACAAAGTGATATTCGTCTTCTATATCTCTATTTCTACAAAATATACAATATCGCACATGATATCATGATATGTATAAAGTTTCATTTTATTCATTTTTTTATTTCATTTTTTGTGTGCCTTTTTGTTCTGCGATAAATTACTGAGAAAATAAACTATTTGAAACACGACGTATGATTTGCGAAATAATGTTCAAAACGACATGTGCGTCAGGTATTACTTGGTAGCAACAGTAGCTAATTCCAGTGATTAACAGTATTGCACATTGTACTGTTATTGTTTACTAACTATTTGTAGTTACATTAATTTTGCAAATGTGTTAATTCTACAGGTATTTGTATAAATGTTCTATGAGCAGTAGCAGTTTCAAATGTGTTTGTGATTAAGATGTTATTTTCAAAAGTACATGGTAATAACAATTGCACATGTGTTGCTTATAATAAAGTTACATCCCATCCATAACATTACAATGCATTAATTTTATCATGATTTCCTATTAAAATAAGAGTTGTAATGATGGATCAAGTATCTTGTATATTTCAGGCATCGGGCGGTTGAAGAACAGAGACCAAACAATCAATCAAATAAAGTCTCAATGTAGAGATCATATCGCGACTATCCAGCTTTACTGGTGAAAAAGGATCTCGGATGCCTCTCAGTACATTATTTCAGGCACGACCACCGCCAACGTTTCGTAAGCTAGCATCAACATAGTTTCAGGAAATTTTATTTGAATAAGTTATAGAAAGATTAAACAAGCATTGGTATAATAGCGTATTAAAAATTTGTACATAAACAATAATCACTCAAGTGACAAGGTGAAATATTTAACAATTAGAAACACCAAATGCTTTTAGTAATTCTGTTGACAGAATGAAAAGTAAAACAAGTGTTCAAATGTTTCTTCAAAATGCCATAAAAATCAGGGGGAAATTATTCCTCTTTCATTCATAAAACTATTATTGCTGTTAATCAATTTCTTTATGGTGTAGTTCTTATTCAATTATTTGATGATATGTGACAACATGATGTTCATGAATCCCTTTGTCACATGTCTGCTGGACATCCACTTGTAACTACATTTGTATCTTTTGATTAATTATAGTAATCATGCATCAGAGGTGTTTTATTGGATTAAAAAGATGATCATAAATAACCTTTCCGTCCAATTATTGATATTAAAACCAGTCAACAGACAGATTTTGGATAAGTCCGTGCTTATTCTATTACAGGCAGCATCAAAAGCTTCACTTATTGCCATTGCAGAAAGTGAAATTGTAACAGAATGTATTCAATTATTGTCGTATGTATATTTAATCTGTTAGTTTTGGGCTGTTCTGGCTATGAAACAATGGATGATAATAATTACTTATATAGATATCTGAGACAGGAGCGACAAAAACAAATTCAAGACGCGGTGAGTTTTACTTTTACTGATTTTATGATATTTTATTTATTTATTTACTTATTTATTTATTATGGTCTACACTATGTTCCTACCCGTTTATATATTTTTATTAGATTATTTATATTTAGTTTGTTTTGTTTTATGTATAAAAATAAAACAACTATATAGCAATTACCTGTTAATTAATATACAATGTTCATTGCATTGGCATTATCTTCTGCCTTTTAAAAATTTTAGTGAACATCTACCAATCTGTTTTTTTCTAAAACAACTTACATTCGAATTTATCTTTTTATCTATATCAAACTTTACTAATGGATCGTACTCTACATATTTAACGAGGTACCGCTTATAACGTTTACGCTTCTGTCTCTCGGCCTTTTCCCTTTTATTTTCATTTCATTTTATACCATTTGTATACCGTTTGTAGCTTTATTGAAGTGAACTTGGGCAATGGTTATTGTTTTATTCTTTCATTCCAGTGTCTGTACACTGGGGAGTCGTGTATCCCCGGACCACATCAATGTTGCGAGGGCCAATGTCGGAATCGTTTTGGACACGTTTGTCTATACCCACTCGAACCGTGCTACTGTATGAAGCCTTACCCTTCAGGAGATGTCAAAAGAACTTCCTATGAATGACGACAATGTGCCTGAATTCTTTCAAAATATAATATCTGGATTTTTCACGGGTGCACAAATAGTTTGTTTTTTCTTTCGGAATTACAAATAAACAGTTTCTTTTATTAGGGTTGACATATAAATGCGAGACATGATACAAACTGTAATTTTCTCAAACATTGAAAGAAATATCTAAATAGATTATGTTTTGGCGACTTAAAACTGTTATGTTTTAATATGCATGTATAAACCATGTAATTTTCATCAAGTATTTCTTAGGAAAATGTTGAATAGACATTCAATAAATACATTGTAATTCTAGATGTATATGTTTATTTGAGTGTATTCATACTCGAGTCCTTCGTAAGAGTTATTAGTCATTTCATATGTTGGAGGATGGTAAAGCTTCTATTGGTTCTTTAGCATGCCAAGTGTTTAATTAAGTACTCGTACATTTCGATTTAAATTCTCACCCGAAAGTATCCGATTAGTAATTTTTATTTGTCAGCCCGGGAATCGAACCCACAATGTCGAGATTACAAGTTACGCGCTCTAACCGATTGAGCTATGCTGGCTCTATGAAAAATCCCGTCCAATTGAAAAATGACGCCATTCTTTTCAATAATGACAAATGTTAAGGAATATTTAACATCAGCTTAATTAGAAATATTTTATTTTATTAGAAAAAAAGTCACCATTTGTTTATAAAGATCACACATTGACAACTTTTACCTTTCATATTTGAAATAGGATATATTTCACGTGACCTACATCCCTTATTACATGTATTAAACTTAAATTCTATGACAAGGAAGTCATAATATTATGTCCCTGTTAGTGATGGTATAATTAGTCGTGCTAAGCTTCTTAAAAAAAACTCATGCTTTACATTTAGTTTCTCTTTAATCCGCATTAATATTCTAACGTTTATGATAACGCCCGACTTTGTTATCAATAGGAAAATACTCTTATACCAGGGGCCGTATTCACAACTGATCTTAAGTTAATTTTTTGACTTAAATATAAGATTTTTCTTATATTTTGAGAAATTTTCTTAGATTTAAGATAAGAAGCCACAATTTACTTAAGTAGTATTCACAACTGTTTTTATCTTAAGTTTTGTCTTAAGATGGACAATTTTTGTCTTAAATATAAGTCAGCTACTACCCTATCTTAAAGTTAAGAAATTTCTTAACTTGGCAGTAAATTATCTTAAAAATGGCGGACAGTAAATCGTCGATTCGATTGAAAACTTTCGTTTTTAACTGATATAAGATATTTCATGGAGGTAATCAACGCCAATAATTACAGCAATAATGATTTCGTTCAAAGAAATTTATACACACGATATATGTGAGTAAAACAAGGGAGTTAAATCGGCAAAAATTGAAGACGCAAAGGAGACGCTGATTTCACAAACCGGAGAATGAATCACTGAATGATCGTCAGTTTCTTGCTGGTAAGTACTTGTAAAGAAAATATTTGTGCAAAGAAAAATGTAAAATGTAGGTTTGTGTGTTGTTCTTAGAGAAAAACATAACCGCTAAACGCTTACGAGTGTTTATTTGGAATGTCACTGGTTTTCGCGAGAATCACTAATGACTCTTATCACTGAAAATTGCGGATTAACTACAACTTGCAATGCTTAGCGGATTTTTTAATTGAATAATTTACATGTACAAATTGATAATGTTCCGTATTACCGTTGTGTTTATTGAAAACCTGAAAAATGCTGAATTGATAATGATTTGCCGCCCAATATGGCAATCTCCTAGTTTAGACCCCTATGTATTTTTCAGGAGTAAAATTTGTATATAATACACTAGAGAAAACGGAATGAACCTTATATATACTCATGGTTTAGACCCCGGGGTTTAATCCAGGATATAGCCCCCAATATTAACGTTTCGGCCCCACTTTATTGATTATTCGCTTAGATTAGTGACGATTCGTCCCACTTTAGAATAATCATTTTAATCGTCCTTTAGGCTATCAAAATAAAGAAATGAAAAGATAAAATGTTTCATTTGGTAACCGTTTATTTTTGAAATAAAATATTCTTTGTATTTAGCATATGAATGGGTAACCCCACGGGCCCGTACTGGGTGCCAAAAGTTCTAACTGTAAGTGAGTCATATACCTCTAGCCTATACACACTGTTGTGGCTACTGTAGCCGTACAAAAATTACCGATGATGCTCGGCCATTTATATTATCATTATGGCAAGATATCGGATAGATCCAGCGTTTTTTTCTCTCTCTACTTTGGTTATTGGTGCCGGTACATGACTGATTGGGGAAACATGCATTATTTTGACTCAAATTTTATTAAGCATATTTTCAGCTACAAATAAGAATATAAACATAATGATTTGAGAGAAATCTCATGAACTTGTGGGAATTTTGAACAGTCATTTTGAGAATTTTCACATTAGAAATTTGGAATTTTCATGTCTTTTTTCCATTGGGAACAGTACCTTTTTCGGTTAGTAGTTATATAAAGAAAACAAAGACTGTGATCTATCAGAAATAAATTCACCTTTAATTCTGTACATGTTATTTACAAGTTTTAATTATTAAAAATACTTTGTCATGATCTAACTACTGCTGGATATTGACCCACAGACTTTAATGTCAATTATACAGTAGCGTAATTGTGCAATCATGAAAAACAGTTGCGTTTTATCTTGTATTGGTGAGCAAAGAACCTTCTTGTCATTTTCAATGCCCGCTAAAAGTGTTAGAGATAAAATTTTATTACAAATGTATTATAAATATGTTCCATGCAAATGATATAATATTGTTTCAGTTTTTTCACTTCATTTTGTTGGTATGGGTTCATTATCTTGAAAGCTACTTATCACAAAGTCTTCATATTTCTAATATTGATTAGTCATAACTATTAGATGACCCCTATTGATTTTGGGTCACTAGTTCAAAGGTCAAGATCACAAAGGCCTTAAATGTCAGAAATTGAATACTGTCTGCTCATTATCTTGAAAATTATTTATCACAAAGTCTTCATTACTTTTCTTTTTTCCAATTAACTGAACACTTCCATGTACCCATTTATGGCAAGTTTCTATAACAAAATAACCAACAATGTGTCAAGGGCTAGAAAGGGGGCCATATGTGTTATTCGACATTTCTTGTTTAATTTATTAATTTTAACTCTGAAAGTTTGATAAAAATATACAAATGGTATTAGTAATTGTAAGTTCCATTAAACAGATATTTTTTTATTCTATCTCTTAGTCTATATAAAATGTTATCTATGCCAAATAAATGCAGAAAATACCACAACCATAATCTTTTTTCCGTCAAAATGAATTAAAAAATGTTTATTAAATATATTAAGGCTTGGACAAATCGTCGCTAAAGTGGGGAAAATCGTTACCAAAATACATAGGCACTCTCTGGGATTTAAACCCCAAACTTTTTGATAACAAGGAGCTAAAGGGTTAACCCAACAGCAAGGCTGTTGGAAGTGGCCTATGTAAACAACTACATTCACAACATGTTGATTTTTCTATAAAATAAAATCCATGAATGTCGAGCATTTGCATTCATCAGCCAGTGAGTTTCAAATTTAGTCACTCATTATAGCCTAACATATTGTGCGCCAGGGTTTGATTTATAAAAGATGCTTTGTGCAATCTATGTTATATAATTTTTTAAGTATTTTTACTTCAAATAGTTATCTTTTCTTAGTATCTCTGAGATCAAACAACAATAAAATGAATTGTTTTCATGAATCTTCAAAACCACCCCTTCAAATACTCCTGCCTCATTTTTAGGCATTACTCTTAATTCTTATCACACACCCAATCCAATCTCAAAGATTCATTCAGGAGCTGTTTATTTTTCACTAGAAGCGCCCTGGATTATATCAACTTGTGTGCACAAAAGCTTAAATTTTGATAGACATGTATGCTGCTGTCAAATGAAAACAATGCATAGAAATGTTTTGTTTTTTTTAACCCATCTTTTACTAAAAGGTTCTTGTTGCTTAAATACATAGAATAGGAAGCAGGTTGACAGTCATAAAAAGCAAGAAAACAAAAGCAGCCCAATCTAGCGCAAGGAATTCAAAGAAAAATAAAAAAAATGGATTTATGATGGAATGAAACAGCTCAATGAGTATTATTATGTTGGTCAAATCTCAATAGTCTATCTAAAGAAAGGTTTGAAAAAAATTAGACATTGTAAGCTTACTGACACTAGGGTATCAGCCATCAGTTTGTATTAACTTTGCAGGGTGTTCGCTAGCCCACTAGCCATGAAATCCTGAGGGTCATTTTGAACAAGTTTTACAGACTACAGGGTCAAATCCCTATGATTTTAACAAAATTTGACCCTCCAGTATAAAACCTGAGGGTCAAATCAGGCCTTTTGGAAATTTGAAGGGTCTAACAGACACCCTGTTAAAGTTTTCCATGCAACATCAACATTAAATTATTCAATTGAAACTTAACACACATTTTTTGGATCATAATTGGTGATTATTATCCAAGGCTCATAACTCTAGCATGGATTTTGTCAGAACTATAACCCTTTTTAACCAGGTTTTCCGAAGGAAAAATGGTTATTAGATTGACGTATGTCGCGGGGCGGATGGGCGGGCGGGCGGGCGTAAACAATTTCTTCTGTGCGCAACTCCTCCTATATTTCTTAACATATTTTAACCAAACTTTCACAGAAGCTTTGTCATTAAGTGCCCTGGGGCATATTGTCAGGGTTTTGCGATTGGATAATATTTGACCTAATTATGACCCTTTGTTATTTTTCCTTATATAGAATATATAGTGAACAATTTCTTCTGTGCGCAACTCCTCCTATATTTCTCAACGGATTTGGACCAAAATTTCACAGAAGCTTTGTTATCAAGTGCCCTTGGGCATATTGTCGGGGTTTTGCGATTGGATAATATTTGACCTAATTATGACCCATTGTTATTTTTCCTTATATAGAATATATAGTGAACAATTTCTTCTGTGCGGAACTCCTCCTACATTTCTCAACGGATTTTGACCAAACTTTCACAGAAGCTTTGTCATCAAGTGCCCTGGGGCATATTGTCAGGGTTTTGGGATTGGATAATATTTGACCTAAATTATGGCCCTTTGTTTTTTTTCCTTTTATATATAGTGAACAATTTCTTCTGTGCTGAACTTCTCCTACATTTCTCAACGGATTTGGACCAAAATTTCACAGAAGCTTTGTTATCAAGTGCCCTGGCGAATATTGTCGGGGTTTTGTGATTGGAATATATTTGATCTAATTATGGCCCTTTGTTTTTTTCCTTATACAGAATATAGTGAACAATTTCTTCTGTGCTGAACTCGTCTTACATTTCTCAACGGATTTTGCTCAAACTTTCACAGAAGCTTTGTCATCAAGTGCCCTGGCACATATTGTCGGGATTTTGTGATTGGATAATTTTTGACCTAATTATGGCCTTTGTTTTTTTCCTTATACAGAATATATAGTGAACACTTCTTCTGTGGCAATTCCTCCTACATTATTCATGTTTTACATTGCACATAGTTACATTGTTTGTTGCTTGTATTTGTATTTCAAATACAACATATTTATCTACAATGGTGATAATTGAAAACCTGGTTTCATGGCGTTGCCATGTTTCTTGTTGAACTAGAAGTTCCTGATGCTACATCAATCTTCAAAACTACTGAGGTATTCACTTAATACTTAATATTCAGGATTAAAATTGGAGATCACCATCCAAGGTCCATAACTTTACTCTAGCATGGATTATTGCAGAATTAGCCCCAATTTTCATAAAGGAGATATACATGTAGTTCAAAACACTGCCAAATATAGACACATACTATTATTATCATATTTGCTGTTCAAGGTTATAAATTGAACACTAAGTTGTGTTGTTCAGTGTTACTCATAGTTAGACACTTAACCAATCATAAAACTATTTTTCTGTTAATAACATTTTTAATATCATGTTGAATCTGTGGTGCGAAATCTCATTTAAAGTGGAGTTTGTTGTTATGGGGTAAATGATATAGAAATTTGTTGATATTTTATATTTACCTCAATAAGTGACAACATAATTATGCTCAATTTGTTTGTTTGAATGATATTCAGTTAAAACTAAAACTGCAATATGAAGAGCTGTCCTACTTGCCACGGCGTCAGCCTCCAGATTTCAGGTTAAAGTTTTGGTTTAGTAAACTATTTTTCACTATAACTTTTTCATTTTCTTAAGGTATCAACTTCAAACTTCAAATACATGTTACTTTTCATCAACCACATCTTATGTGGCAAGGTTCATAACTCTAGCACAATATTTTCAGATGTATCTCCCCTTGAACTTAGAATTTTCCTTAAAAAATACTAATTTTTACTGTTACTTATTTATTTCTTAAGGGATCAAGTTCATACTTCAAATATATGTTCCTTATCATTAACCACATGTTATATGACAAGGTTCATAACTCTAGCACCAATATTGCAAGAACAATCTCCCCATAACTTAGATTTTTTTACTTGAAAAATGTAGTTTTTTCTATAACTTCTTCAGTTTAAAAGATATCTACCTCAAACTTCAAATACTTATTCATTATCATCAATTACATCTTATGTTACAAGGTTCATAACTATAGACAGATTTATCTCTAGTTACCTTCAGAAATACTTCTTTACTTTTAAGGTATCTACTTTAAACTTCAAATATATATTTATTATCATTACACACGTGTTGTGTGACAAGTTTCATAACTCTAGCATGACTATTTCCACAATTATTCCCCCTTGAACATGGAATTTATGTTAACAAATGTTATTTTTTTACTATAACTTAATTTTTTCTTAATACATAATAATAATTATTCATAATTGATTTTTTTCATAGTTTTGTGTTCCGTACTGTGTCTAGTATTTCATTAGTCGAGCTTCGCTGTCGCCTTTGGCAGCTTTTGTTGATTTATGTACCTATATTTTTTTTATTTTTTTTTTTATATTTTCAGATTATATCACACTATTCATGAACCTCGGATTTTGTAGTCATCCAGACTGGAGTATGGAGAATAAAGATATCAACATAGTAGCAACATGTTACATAACTTGTAATGCTGCTGAACATAGCATTACTTCATTGACCAAATACATGGAGAATGAATCGGGATTAATGTGTAGTGACTATATACTACCATAATGTATCAGATTTTCTATCTGACAGCTCATGGCATATAACATCAAATACCACCTGTTGCAACCTTAAATCATGGACACTAAATACATGAAAAACACATAGGAACAATGAAGACTTAACAGTTACTGTGTTCATAAACACTGGAACACATCAGTGGAATCAAACTCTAGAAGACCACTAGTAATCCAAAAGATTCATACCTGGGTACATCATCAAGGAGCCTTATTGTTACTAACTTTTATGCAGGACATGTCATTATCAAATTTCTTGTGTGATAAAATGTAAAATCTATCACTGCCGATTGTGTTCATAATGTGCAAGAGGAATTGGTCCAATGTTTTCATCGAAAAACACATGAACATTCTAACTTGTGAGAAACTTGAAGACTATCAAAAGGATAACTATGAAAGAAAATTTCATTCATGGAAAAAGAACTGTGTGAATTAAGATCAGAATTAACATTTCCTAGTAATTGTTTTCAGTAAGATTATCAGCTCCACTTTTTATAGAAGAAAAAATGAATGTTATATTCATTCGGTATGACTGACCTGTTGGTGTTGTTGATTTTCATTATACAATACTTACAAATCTATTACATCAAAACTTTATATGTGGAATCCAGGGTGATAAGTTCAACCTGGACCCCTCATTTTCAGGTCAAAGGGTCAAAGTCACTGGGACTTGTGGTAACCAAACATAAAACTAGCCATTTAATAGTCATTAACTGAGGAACATCAGACTTTGACAAATTGTATGTACCAGATTTAACCATGATGAGTTGTACCTGCCATGATACTCATTTTGGGTCAAAAGGTCATGGTGATGGTTCACAATGACCTGTGTTGATATTTTTAATAAGATTTTTAAGGTCAAGAACACAGTTATGAAATGTGGGCACAGCCAGCTTAGTCAAAGTCAAGGTTGATGTGATTTTATTCAAATTATCTATTTTTGTAGAAAATATGAAGTTTACTATCCAGATAAGCACTGAGAAAACTGGAATGCACTGCTCTTCTGACAGCTCAATCTTACTTGTTGTTTTTTTTGCTATCCTTGAACTATTCATGAAAATTGTTTGGAATTTGTGAGCATTTGAATGAAATTTTCTGTATAATTAGAACAGTCAAAACTGCAGAACTGGAGATATGAGCCGCATCATGACAAAACCAACATAATGGGTTTGCATCCGCGCAGTCTGATGCGCAGGCTGGTCTGGATCCATGCTTGTCGCAAACCCATTATGTTGGTTTTGTCATGACACGGCTCATATAAGCTTGCATACCTCTTAATGTTCTAAACTACTATGCCGGCAGCTTTCAGTATGTCTAAAAACATTAATCTGCAGTGCAAGCACTATCATAATGTCAAAAATAGAAAGCATTGGCTATATACTTGGTCACAGCTTCTGAAATATGTATTTTCTTCTAACATGTATGTGTGATGTCAAAAAAAACTGTTCATGTAAAGTTTTACATTTGATAATGCAATTAAAAGGGAATAAATAATTAAAAAAACAACCTGTGACTTGTTTACACACTAGGTGATTTATCATTTAGAAGCAGAACAGCTGAAAAGCATGACATGTAATTTAAATGCCTTCTTTTTGTATTATTTTAAAAGAACTTTTATCGCAACATTTCAATGAAAAAAATGAAATTTAAGCCATCTGTCTGTACTAGGTTAAACTTTCCATGCATAAATAAGTTCTACCTTTACCATGGGCTTCATACACTTATTTATACAAATTTAAGCAAATCACTTCACTAAGGCCTCTTCTGCCCCCCCCCCCCCCCCCCCTATTATTTAATTTTTTATCCTTTAAGATTCAAGTGATGTAATGGCAAGCCTACCCCATCAAGTTCAGTGATCTGATATGAGCCGCATCACGACAAAACCAACGTTATGCGTTTGCGACCAGCATGGATCCAGACCAGCCTGCGCATCCGCACAGTCTGATCAGGATCCATGCTGTTCGCTACCAGTTTCTCTACTTGTAACAGGGCTTGTAAGTGAACAGCACGGATCCAGATCAGACTGCATGGATGCGCAGGCTGGTCTGGAGACATAATGGTCGCAAACCCATTATGTTGGTTTTGTTGTGAATGGGCTCATATGTGCTATTGAGTTTTGCCAATACATAGGCCATGGCCTTGACAAGTAACATAAATGGAGTATATATTTCCCCCAAATTGATTCCCATTTTAGGCTATAAAACTTAAAACAGTTTTATACTTAGATATAGATTTTCATTTTATAATTCGTGTTGCCATCCCTTCCACATTATCTACATCTTTTAGTTTTTATGGTACATGTTTTCAGCTGGATTTGACAGCGTATAAACACCCGGTTCTAATTTTAGACATTGAAGAGCACTTCCGTGACTATTTTTAGTAACGGAAAACCCCTCTTTCATTAGCAACCAACTTAAGATTTTTTTTAAGTGAAATATTTACTGCTTAAGATATTTCTTAAACTTAAGAAAAATCTTGGCTAAGTTTTACTTAAGTAAGTTTCTGAACATGACTTAAGCTTAAGATAAAATAATTTCTTAGCTAAGATTTTTTTTTCAACTTATGTTTTAACTTAAAAAATAACTTAAGATCAGTTGTGAATACGGCCCCTGGCAGGGCAATAAAGTTAAAAGGATATTTTTCATACTAACAAGAATAATATGACTAATGATGCTTGTTTTTTTCTGTATGTCTCCTATGATATACTTTACCCTGCTTACCAGGAAGTTTTGTTTCATCTTTTGAACCTTTACGCAATTAACATGAATTGTTAACATGATTGGATGAAATAGTTATTAAATTATCACACTGTTCAAGTTTATAATTGTTAATGTTAATGCAATGAGCAGTAGATGTGTGATATTGTAAAACAGAAACGGATAAATATGCAAGTGACTAAAACGCTGGTGTATTTGTTTCATATAGTGGTTTACCTTTTTCAAGGTATGTTTATTTTACCAGATATTTATATTATTGAAGTATTGTAATTTTTTTATTACCTAACCTGTCTCCAAGTTATCAATTATATCTCGTAATTTAATAAGATCATATTTATAAGATCATATTTGATCCTTGAATGTTTTTAACGGCAGTGAATCTATCTGTAGTATTTGTTACAAGTGTATGAGATGACCAAATAAACCTAGGTTGGCTACTACACCCCTAATTATTTTAGGAATTTTTATTTCCTCAACTTTCATTATCTGTTCTGTCTAAAATTATGCAATTTTCTTACAATCATAAACAGTAATGTTCGGATTCACTATTCCGATAATTTTTAAAATTCATTTTATCTGTATGTGCACAGTGATAAATGCTTTTTTATTTCATACAGTTCTAAAAGAAAATTTTGCATTTTCATTTCTTTAAGTAAGGTAAGTTTAAAAAATAGCCATGTGGTTCAAACTAAGAGTTTTTGTCCCCCGTTTACTTAATTTTTAAATCATCTCCTAATATGTTTTGCAGACAATTTTGCTGACTTTCAGTTATAAGGTAATGATATATATTTAATAGGTACTAAAACTGTCCTGTCATGTCTTTTTTGTAGTAGATAAGGTGTCTGCCTGAAGCTTTCTGTCGAGGAATTATATATTCAGACATGTTGGTAATGGCGTTTATGATATCAGTAGGCAGTTCCGTTCATTTGATTAAAATGTAATTGATATATAGTGTTCCAAAAACAAGCTAACCCTTATTCTGCTGAAATCGAAAGAAAGTGATTATCCTGTACCTTGATATCCCTTTAATTGGACAGTTCCAAAAACGGGATCTGGACAAGTCTTTTTAAAACATAACAAACAAACAAACTAACTAACTAACTAATTAAAAAAAAAACAAAAGAAAAATAAACAAAAAAATATATTTATTTTTTATTTATTTGGTATAAAATATCCTATTATTAGAATCAATGTTGATCACTTAATTTTCTACAATATTTAAATGAACACATGCGAGGGTGCAATAATAAAAAGCATGTTCATATTTTAATTTCCTTATTGGTGGTGCATTAATCTATGAGCTGACTATCTGGTAAAATTATATTCCAACATTTTATCCTTCTTGATAAAACCTCATGCATGCACTTCCTTACTTTTAAGATAGCATCCACTTATCTCTTTTTCCCCATTCTGTATTAGTTGACAAGTGAAAAAAAAGTTTATTCCTTGGAAAGTAAACAGTGATATTTTATATGAAGTTTGTACGTTGGTCACAAGAACAATCATTTTCCTTTTTTGGAATTCACATAGAATAGCAAATTATCTAATTTTTCGTGATTAAGATTGATATCCCTAGCTTTAATCACGTGGCAACTTTTCGTTTATTATATATGGTTGTATTATCTATCAAACAGAAACAAATGGTGACATGGGTCAATGTGGTGAAAGAACTCCAGGTAATGTATTCAACAAGAATTAATTTTTCTTCTACGGCCCCATATTAAATATTTACTAATTTAAAAATGACAATCTAACATGTAAAATTGCAAGACAGATCCGCTGACTTTTTCTTATATAAATTCAACAATGACATTCAATGCAATACACGAAGGAGAACACGTTACGCAATTTAACTTTACATAATATTTATCATGTTATTACATAAAATACATTTTAACATCTTCATCATTATAAGTTATAAAATTACAATCGTACTAAGGATAAGGGAATAATCAAATGAACTACAGCTTAGTAATTTATTTTAGAATAATGTTTGTTCCAAATTTGAACAAATTATATTTGAAGCATGGACACACATAAGTCGTCGTTTCTTTTCTTAATCATTTTACTTTTGTATATTTTCTATTTCTTTTAATCGTGTGTCTCATAATACCATGCATATTACATGTATTATTTCAGCTGTTCGTATCTGCAAACACTCGGAAGTAACTATGGTTACTCATGTTTTCATAGAAACTGCCGATGTACCGCCACGTCAGAGAAATATATGTAAATGTAATGTAATACCAGCATTTTTGAACAGCAGCGTTTCATTAAAGTTCCGTAAATATTCGCCGGAAATTGAAAAAATTTATTTCAAATTACACGACATCGTGTTGAACAAAACAGAAGAACGTGCTAACTCAACTTTTACTAAAGAAAATGAGCTGGTTTTTGAAACAGGATCTGATTTTAACATGAAGGGTGTTTGTCTTATTATATCTACAGGTAAACTGTTTCGGCTCAGTCGTGTCATATGAAAAAAAAACCAACAACATATTAATATTAAACGGTGTGCACTTTTGTTATACCACAGACCTGCATTTCTCTCTAGAAAGTTGCCTATCGAATTTAACACTCTGGTTGTAAACCTATAGAATATCTCCTAAGCACAAAATTTTATGAATGTTTACTTCTAGATGTATTGAAATAATTACAATTCTAGGATTTATTGACAGCTTTTGTTAAGCGTGAAATTAGGCATCATATTACTAACTACACAAAATATTTATTTCATCTTTCATATTATCATACAGACGAAGAAGAAAGAAGATTCAATATATCTTCTGATTATCCAACATCAACATCTTACGGTACAGATTCGGACACTAACATAGTTGGTAGGCATAAAGAAAAGCATGAATTATTTTAGTAAGATTTTGACAAACTTTGAATGGGTTCTGTGTCCTGTAAAGATCTGACATACATTGATATACATCCAGGTATGGAGAGAAACCTTATTAGGCCTTATTAATAAATCTTGTCAACAACGGCGGATGAATTTAAATTCTTACTAAAGGATAGAATAGTATAAAGTTTAAAATGAATTTTATATGCGTAGATGATTTGATAAAAATATGATGGGAAAAGTATGAAAATAAACTACAAAATATTCATTATAAAATATTTTGAAAACTATAGTCTGATAAGTTTATATATGTCACAATTTGTGCTACATGAATACCCTTAAGATTTTTAAAAAAAAAAGTTTCGTTCGTTGATTTCAAAATTTTATCGATGATTGTAACCATACCTTTCAAGTTAGTCAAAATATGTTTTTTTCTTTCTTTCAGGAGTGACCATTGGCTTGGCCCTTGCTGGTGTCATAGCTATTGTCATGGTAGTCCTGAGTATTGTGATTTTTTTCTTAAAAAGGTTAGAACTTCTATTACTGAAAATGTGATATACAAGTATATAATATACATGTGTATATAACGTTTGTTTGTTCATTCAGTAACCTAGTCAACTGTATGGGTTATATGTTATATTAATGGATCTGAATCTAGTGTTTGATATATTTCAGGCATCGGTCTGTGAAAGAAAAAAGAAAGAATCAATCAAATGAAGTCGCAATGTCTGACTTAGAACCTAACACAGAAAAAAGCGAGTGTGATACTAATACTTACGAAATACCTGACCAAAACGTTTATGAAGGTCTAGATAGGCAAGGCAATGCTCCATCGAGTGAAATGTACCAACATCTGTATACAGAAACCAATAATCCAGATTGCTAAAGGTAAAAACACTCTCATTTGATAGCAATAAATGTTTTGTAAATGTTGAGTGTCATATATATAACACATCGATAAATATTGATATAATTTCTTTTGAATTAAGGATTACGGACCCTAATAAATCGGTAAATATCGGGTAAAATCGTGAAACGTCGTAGAAGGCCCGAAGCTACCCTCGCCTTTTGTCGCCACTTATCGTATAACCTATTTTAAGCGACTGTGACGTCAGTTTTCACAGGAAGCAATATGGCCGCTCCCTTGCGAAACTATCGTGGCCGGTACGTCAAAAAACAAATAACGTTAAAATTAAGAAGTTTGAAAGGATTTTAATTAAACATAATTATGTAACGGACAATTCTGTGCAAAGTGGTAATTCTGCTGAAGTGTTTAGTGACCAGAATCTTACGCAACAGTGGAAAATCGGGCGGCGAATCATTGAACTAGGTGTTCTTGTTGAAAAAATTTATTTGAAGTTTTGCAAATCGTGCAGGTTAGGACCGGTTCCACTGACGTTATACAGTGTACAAAAGGAAATTAAGAAGGGACTTGGTGGATATCTGTATGTGCAGTGCGAAAATTTAAATTGCGGTTTTATTAACTTTGTTCCGTATGGGAAAACCCACAGGCACAGGGGAAAATCAGGAAAATCAGGCATGCCTTGTTTTGCAGTAAATACCAAGCTTGGTACAGGTATAAAGCTTACACATATTTTGTTTCATGTGATCATAAACATAGTTGTCTTATAAGAACATTTTATGCATTTAAAGTCAATTTTATCAAATGTTCAATGTTTATTTTATTATTATATAAAGGAGAAAATGTATTAACCTAGATAGCTTGCATCTTTTGCAGGCAGAAACTGTGTCGGGTGTATTGTTAAAGTGCTCAATCAGGTCAGCTTGGACCTAAAATTAACTAGTCCTCAAATCATATCAGCCTTGTATAAACTCTGCTTTGGTCAACTAGGCCCTCTTTACCTTTTTTATTTGTGTTAATATTGGAATATATATTATATACATGTAGATCTATATTTATAATAATTATCTATTCCACATATCTGTTCCATGTTATATGAGTCTGACTTGTGTGGGATAATTATAAGTTTAAATGATGAAAGTTTGAATATTATCATATTCATTTTAGTAAACCACAAAGTTTTTGCCATGTTGACCAATGCGTACAGTTGAATCCAGGAGCTTACATTATTCTTACATGTACATTGTAAAATATGTGACCCCTATCAAATAGCTTTTCTATGTTGAATTTAGTTGTTTTGGGTCACGTCTTGAAAGAATGTTAATATATTATAGAAAAAAATGATAAGTTTCACTCATTTTCAGCTATGATAGACAGTATTGGAGGTCCAACATAAGGTTAACAATATGCTGTCCACCCTCAGCTTACCCAACATTGTCCACTAAAAGCGAAAAAAATGGAACGCAGGGCATGGAGAGCTATCCGAGTGTGTGGCATCTTAAATCAACTTAAAACAGCTGCTTCATAATTCTTCAGTATAGAAATACAGTGAGTTAAGTGTTATTAATACAATATACAGTTATAATTTCACAACATGCTTGTACCAATTGTATGTTTTTGTAACAACATCAAGTTGAACAGTCTCTATTGAACTGCATAAAGCTGTAATATATAATATGACCATGCCTGTCTTCTCACATGAAAAAATTAACATTCCCAAATTGAAAGTTGCAATAAAAAATCTGTATAATATAAAACAATCTAAAATCTTTGAATCAAGGGCTTTCTTCACTGTTATGGTGCTTAAAGTTTAGCCATAAAAAGACAGTGATTCTTTGTATTCATTAATCAATAATTCCTGGGATGAGTCAGTTTCCAAAATGCTGAAATAAATAACTCTGCTTTCAGTCTCAAGTATCAGCTACAAAAGAAAACAGTCTAAAGCAAAATAAAATCACTGAAATGATAAACAAAAGTACAAAATTTAAATCTAATGGCCCATAGTTAATTACCAAACTTGCTAAAAAATAATTTATGATTAGAGGTTTGTAATATGTTTACTGGTAAGGTAAAAACTAATAATAAAATGTAACTTGGATTTAATTACAATGTTACATACTGGTAATATTGAATATAAATATAAATGATTAATTTTCAAAATAAATAGCGTCTGTTCTCAAACATGTATTTGAAGATTCAGTTGAATGGCGAAAGTAAAAGCTCTGATGAATGTGAGTAATCAATTTCCATGAAAGCCATTAATGCTGGTTTGTTGATTCGTTAATGAATAAATAGTTATTATTAAATGATCTTCCTAATTTCATATCATAGTATATTTAATAACATATAATTGCTCTAGGGTAAAGAGGTACAGTTAGAACCTCCATACAATCTACTTAAAATTAATTATGACAGCCTCAGTTTGTAAATTCTGATCAAGTTGTGTAAACTATTTTAGCACGTCAATTTGCAATTGCTATGTCACGCATCCAGTGCACAGTATAAACATGTGTGTAAGCACTTCAAACATGCTGTGCTTATGAATTTTATGGAGTTTGAATATATCAGGATCTTATAGGTAGCTAGGAAGTGATTTCAAGGTAGATTTAATTTATGCATAGCTGTAAATCCCATGTGAAAAATTGGATCTTGTGGAGATTTTATCAACAATCAGTAAAAATGGTCGTTTCTTAGATTTTAAGACGTCAAAACCTCCGATGAAAGTGCTATAAGCAACTAGAGGCGCCATCTATCAGTCAGGTACTAAAAGACTTTTAGTTCATGACATACATATGCAGATAAACTATTAAATGTTTAAAAAAAAAGTTAGATCATGATGTTAATTGAGTATTGTAATTATAAATCATAATTGTAAAAATTAATATAATGATTTCAGGTATTGAAAGAAAGGAGGAGAATTGATGTAGAGAGGGATACCTGATGCTGTTCCACTGGTGACTTTGAAAACCCATAGCACCTCTATCAGACCCGATCAACATGATATGCACTGATTTAAGAGACTACAGGAAGTTACGTGAAGTAGAATTCTTTAGCACATGTAATAATAAGTGTTAAATAATTTTTGCTCTTATTTATTTTCATTTTGATTTCAAAGTATGAGCGAATTGTATATGAAAAGAAAAAAGGAATTAGATGTGTAAATAGAATATCCTGTTCAGTTAAATTGAAGTAATTAAATTTCAGTCGTGTTGGCCAAATGCCCCACATAACGCAGATTGCTGCCCAAGGTTGAACAGTGGCATAGGACAAACATTCTGTTATATTACAGCCCAAGATGCCATTCAACAGTGCCCAGCAAGCGACAGGAATAAACAGTCAATGTGACATTTTATTGACATAACGGGACTGTTGTTGATTAAGTTGACATCAATGGTGCTTGGACTGTCTTATACAGTGCTTGATAAAATACAGTAATGTTATTGTAACTGCCCCCACATGTAGAAGGTTTTTGACTCCTGTGCCTTATTTCAGCCTTATGCCAACCCAGGGAAGACCTTCATATAAGCAGGAATTTACCTTGCTCGTGACTATTACAATATAGCATATAAGCACATAATGCCGCAAAATGATGTACAGCTTTGTTTAAAATACTTTCTCAAGCTGCTCATTGATATCTGTACAAGACCTATGGAAATTGACTTTTGCTCCAAGGGCTGTTTACTTTAACCTTTTTATCAGCCCAAGAAAAGGCAAAAAAATCTGGTACATTTTACAAGGTATTGTTGCTTGTGGCATTTGTAAATTGGCCACAGCTGAAAATATGCCAGTAGGTCTAAATTTGAATAGTTGAGAAAATATATCTTAGGACAGGATTGCATATAACTTACATGTAAGAACTCTGAAGGCCAGCCACGTGTAACTACACTAAAAGAGTCTTAAAGTGTTATACCAAAACTTGTTGAACATTTTAAGGAAATAATGAGGTGAGTAATTCTGTAATACAGTATTTTGTTAATTATTGTACTGTTGTTTTAAAAATCATTATCAAAAGATTTGTAATGAATATAATTTTTGACACATAAAAACAATATTCTTCATTATTACAATTTTGTTGTAAAAACTTTTGAAAAGTTGCTAATATAACTTGAAGCAGCTTTGGTTAGTATTTAATGTACCAACAATTAAGGTCATATAACCAGTCATATATCATAAAATAGTAATTTTATGTACTTATTCTATTTTTCTATTGTAACATTTTATATTCAGTGATATTTGTAACTTTCATTTGTTTCTAGCATTTTGGTCATGATAACAGACATTGATAATTTTTGGTTTTTATTTGGCATTATGGAAAATCGGTAACCAAATGTCATTTTTTTATATATTCCTGGATTAAGCCGGTGTCATTGTGTTTTTACATGTTCATTAATAGTTACAGAAAACTCTTAACAGAAAATCTTGCTAAATTTCTTTCTGCAAAAAGTAGTTCAAAATCTATGATACAGAAGATTCTTTCAGGGATGAATATTTAAAAAAAAAAAATTAAAAACCTAAATCTATTTTGTTTGAGTAAGCTATTAAATGAAATTGCCATAGTAGAAAAAGTCTCTAGTAATTATTGATTAATTTCTTCAAAATGCGTAAAGATGACTCAATGTTTTTTCTATGTGAGATTGAACTTTTAACAGATTTTTAAGAATGGAAAAAATTACAAAATGCGTGTTCAATTTTTATGGAAAATGCAATTTCCGTTGCACTGATCGAAGTGTGCATGATTAGCTGAGAAGTAGTTAAAATATAAACACACTTTTAGTTTTAACATTATTTATTCATATTGTTAATGTATCACTCCATAAAACACAAGGAAAACTCATATTTTGATTGTCTTTGAGTGAAAATAGTCGAGAATGGTAGAAGACCTCTTTTTGTGGCTTAGGTCTTATCTTTATTTTCCCTGTTGCTGAGGTTGAGAACTACCTTTTATAAATATGAATAACACATATTAAAATCTATTCTAACGGTGTTTTAATTTAACTGATAGTTCTGACAACTATCAGGTAACTTGTTATGTAAGTTCTTACTTCAAAAGAAAGTTTGAAATTATAAATGTACATTTTTTGTATCAGATATGAATATTTCGACAATTTCGGACTATTTGAAAATTGACACATGTTTTGTTCGAATAGCTATAAAACAATGAAATTAGCCAGTGGTAAAATCTCTTAAAAATTGGTGATTTGTTTCCTAAAATAAATGTAGATAATTATTAATCTATTCTATTTTTTTGAATATAAATAAATTTTTTTAAAAAAATGTTAAAAATTGGTATTTGGATTAAATTTTTAAACAAAAATGCATGTCCGAGCACCGTTTTGAAACCATTTTGATACTGAAAAAAAAAAATATGAAAGATATTTTAGTTTTCTGTATTATTATTTCATAGAATGATGGAAGTACACTAGTAAAACACATATTAGATAGTCTAAAAAATTATAGCTTTGAAAAATTAGACCTTGTTATTTTACTGTTAGGTCTTCATTTATTTTCTCCACTTTCCGAAATTGAGGGTGACCATATTGAAACACAAATATCTAGAGTTGTAGATGGTAAAAGATGTTAAAAATCCTGCAATAACATGCTTAAATATTATATATTTGAAAAAGAAATGTTTCTTTGTTATTCTTGAAAGTGCCCATTAGGGTCCGTAATCCTTAAGAAAGAATAAAACATAATCGTTGCATACAATAGAGATTACAAAGTGGTATATTTTCCGTCCCCTGAATCACGTGAATGTACTTTGGCTGTGCCAAAAGGCACGTGAGATTTCTCCTGTAATTTTAGCAAAAAACAATTAATTATAACACAGCGGAGTAACAAATGAATCAACAATGGAATAATTTTTCTTCGTTTCAATTTGTATTTTATTCTGATCAAATGTAAGCAGCTATTTTGAAAATTCCCCAATGCTTATTTTTTTGTAACAACACCATTATCTTAATGGTAAATTCAAATATTGCTTTTTCTCCTATGGTTAAATCAATTATGTGTTACGGTATAGGTATGTCATATTCAAAGTATATCGCAAGAATAACGTTCCGTCTTAAAAATAGGTGACGGGTCCTTATGGTGTTTATTATAATTATTTCGGTAATTCTTTTTATTTCTTTACAGAAAAACTCAAAACTTTAGTCACCGACAGTCGGACACAAACAGTTTGGAAAAAGAGCATAACAATACGCCTGATAGTATTTGTGACGGCTTGTCTCGTGAAAACTCGTCAAATGAATATGAAAGTTATAAAACTAACGCAACTGATCAGATGCACGAAACGCTACAAAAAGACAACTGACACATATTAAGAACGGCGTTACCTAAGATTTAGGAACATGAGTTATTTTTTTCATATCGACATAAGCAATCTTTAAACCAGACATCGGAATTACGCGTGACTTAAATGAACGCTAGAACTTGTGAAACAATAGGGCTAAGATACATATGTGTAAGCTAAATGTGTTTTAAAAGGTGTTATCAAGAGTTTTGTAAGAAGTATTTAGCAACACCTTAAATAATCTGATAGATTCCATGAACACCTATGAAACATCTATAATAAATTGATATGATGAAGTTGGATTTATAATGATAATATCCTTATCTAGAGAAAATTACATACACCAAAAGGAAACATGTATACTTTTTTTTCATTACGGCCTAATGATTAAACAATGACAAAGAAAAATACAAATAATTTATGACAAAGAAAAGTACTTGTAGATCTATACAAAATTTTAAAGTTTTTATTTCGTTCAAACAAAAATTCTATGTATTTTTGTAATGTAGAGCTAAGATATTTTCATTCATTCAACCGACTGACACTCTTTTTAATCATAGTATTTATAAATTAACTTATTATAATAAAATTTTCATCATGAATAGCTTAGAATTTAAAGTGGTTTCAGTTATCATCATGTATAAGAAAACAACTTTTACGGCTGGTTATGAAAGATAATAAGGTCAAAAATTGTTTAATTCCAGACCAATGCTTAAAATACGAATAAGAATCATTTGGATAATAAGTATGAGGTAAAGGTTTCAGTACAAATTCTTTATGATCGATAATGCGTAAATTATTAAATTAAATTACTTAAACAGTGTTATTGAATTCACAGTTTTTGCAGTACGAGTTGTTAGATTTATAAGAATGCGATTGTGATATCTAAGATTTATAACAGTTCTTCATAAATCAATGTGTTCTTGGTGTCAAGCTATCATCCCTAAACGATTAGAAGATACAAAATTTTCAGTTTTGCGATTTTTCAAAAAGCGGATGACCATGTAATGTAACATTTCAATGATAAAGTTTTGAAACATTCATATTATCTACAAGAGGAACTGACTAAGATCATCATATATCTTCTATTTTATGTACCCGATCTATTTTTGACAAAAGAAAAGACTGAAAAAGAATGCGGCCAATTCGAAACTTGTAAATATTTTTGATGCTCTAGAATATGTTCACAATTGCACATGTGTTGCTTATAATAAAGTTACATCCCATCCATAACATTACAATGCATTAATTTTATCATGATTTCCTATTAAAATAAGAGTTGTAATGATGGATCAAGTATCTTGTATATTTCAGGCATCGGGCGGTTGAAGAACAGAGACCAAACAATCAATCAAATAAAGTCTCAATGTAGAGATCATATCGCGACTTTCCAGCTTTATTGGTGAAAAAGGATCTCAGATGCCTCTCAGTACATTATTTCAGGCACAAACGGGCACCTGAGTAGAACCGCCAACGTTCCGTAAGCTAGCTGGATAGACCAAACGATGGCATCAACATAGTTTCAGGAATTTTATTTGAATAAGTTATAGAAAGATTAAACCATCATTGGTATAATATTGTATTAAACATTTGTACATAAAAAATAATCACTCAAGTGACAAGGTGATATATTTAATAATTAGAAACACCAAATGCTTTTAGTAATTCTGTTGACAGAATGAAAAGTAAAACAAGTGTTCAAATGTTTCTTCAAAATGCCATAAAAATCAGGTAAAAAACAGTAATTTTCTCTTGCAAGAAATATCAAAAAGAGATTATTTTACCGACTCAAAACTGTTATGTTTTGATATGCATGTATAATCCATGAATTTTCAATCAAGTATTTCTAATGAAAATGTTGAAAAGACATTTTATAAATACTTAGAAAAGATCTTGTATATATTCTATGTATATCGTTTTCTTGTCCATACATAGCTACTCCAGTTCAGGGAAATCAATTAAATTTTACTGCCCATAAATGTGTGTGTTTATTTGAGTTTATTTATCTCTAGTCCTGCATAAGAGTATTAGTCATTTTAGATTTTGAGGATACTGCAAGATACAAGTTTCTCCTGTTTTTTTAACATCCCAAGTGTTTGAGCACTTATACACGGGATTTCGATTAAAAGTGTCGTCCGAAAGACTGATTATTAATTTAAGTTGGCCGGCCCGGGAATCAGACCCACATGTGAATTTTTAATCATATAGTCAAAACTGAACTTTTTTAAAACATACATGCCGGTCATTATACTGTGAAAAAGTTATCCATTTCCTAATAAATACTAAGTGTTGTTGAAAAATAATGAGTCCCTCACAGAAACATGTAAATATTAACCCCGGTCATAACTCTTTTGGGAAATGATTCCATTCTATTTAATAATGACACATGTTATGAAATAGAACTTCCGCTAAATAAGAAATAAAAATAATCCCCATTTATTAATAAAGATGATACAGTGACAACTTTTATTTCATATTTGAAATAAAATATATTTCGCGTGACCTACATCCCTTATTAAACTTAAGTCATAATATTATGTCCAGGAAATCACCATTCTTAAAAATAATGATCGCAGGTCATTATGTTAAGGTGTTACTATAATTCCTGACACCGGCGTCATAGCTATTTCATACAAGGATAAAAACGATTTTCAAGTGAGTTAGTGATGGTATAAGTAGTCGTGCTAACCTTCTAAAAACAGTCTTGCTTAACATCAAGTTTCACTTTAATCCGCATTAATATTCTAGCGCTTATGATAACGCCCGACTTTGTTATCTATAGAAAAATAATCTTATACTAAGGCAATAAAGTTTTAAGAATATTTTTCATACTAGCAAGTATAATATGACAATAATGTTGCTTGTTCTTTTTCTGTTAGTCTCCTATGATATACTTTACCCAGCTTACAAAGAAGTTTTATGTATCATCTTTTGAACTTTTACGCAATTAACATGAATTGTTTACATGATTGGATGAAATAGTTATTACATTATCACACTGTACAAGTTTAAAATTGTTAATGTTAATGCAATGAGCAGTAGATGTGTGATTATTGTAAAACAGAAACGTTTAAACATGCAAGTGACAAAAACGCTGGTGTATTGGTTTCAAATAGTGGTTTACCTTTTTCAATGTTTGTTTATTTTACCAGATATTTCTATTATTGAAGTATTGTAATTTTTTTATTACCGCACCTTTCTCAAAATTATCAATTGTATCTCTAATTTGATAAGATAGTATTTGATCCTTGAATGTTTTTAACGGCAGTGAATCTATCTGTAGTATTTGTTACAAGTGTATGAGGTTGGCTACTACACCCCTAATTATTTTAGGCATTTTTATTTCCTCCACTTTTATTATCTTTTCTGTCTAAAATAATGCAATTTTCTTACAATTTTTATAGTAATGTTCGAATTCATTTGGCACTTTTGCCAATGTAAAGTTATGAGCAAGTTATCTCTCTCAATTTTTATTTCTTTTCACAATTGTTGTATTAATTGCCACGTTGGTGACATCAGTTTATAACGCCAAGCTTTAACGTGTGAAGATATGATGACATAAATAGGCAGAATCGCTCTGACTGCAATATGTATATTCTTTTATTTCCTCCAATATTTGAAGAGCATAACATAGTGTTCCAAAAACGAGCTAACCCTTACTCTGCTGAAATCAAAAGTGATTAACCTGTATCTTGATATCCCTTTACTTGGACAGTTCCAAAAACGGAAGCTGGACAAGTCTTTTTAAAACATAACAAACAAACAAACAAACTAACTAACTAACTAACTAACAAACTGACTAACTAACTAATGAAATAACTAACTAACTAACGAATTAACTAAACAACAATAGAAAAATAAACTAAAAAATATGTTTATTTTTATTTAATTTTTATAAAATATCTTATTATCAGAATCAATGTTGATCACTTTATTTTCTACAATATTTAAATGAACACATACGAGGGTGCAATGATATAAAACATGTTCATATTTTAATTTCCTTATTCTTGATGCATTATTCTATGAGCTGACCATCTGGTAAAATTTTATATCTAACATTTTATCCTCCTTGATAAAACCTTATGCATGAACTTCCTTATTTTTAAGAAAGCATCCACTTATCTCTTTTTTCCCCATTCTGTATTAGTAACTGTTGACAACTAAAAACAAAAGTTTATTTCCTGATATGAAGTTTTTACGTTGGTCACAAGAACAATCATTTTCTTATTTTGGAATCTACATAGATTAGCAAGTTATCTCAATTTTGGTGATTAAGATTTATGTCCCTAGCTTAAATCACGTGGCAACTGTTCGTTCATGATATATGATTGTATTATCTATCAAACAGAAACAAATGGTGACGTGAGTCAATGCGGTAGAAGAACTCCAGGTAATGTATTCAACAAGAATTAAATTTTATTCTACGGCCCCATATTAAATATTTACTAATTAAAAAAAAAAATATTCTGACCTGTAAAATTACAAGACAGATCCGCTGACTTTTTCTTATATAAATTCAACATGAACATTCAATGAAATGCATGAAGGGGAACACGTAACGCGACTTAACTTTACATAATTCTAATCATGTTATGACATAAAATACATTTTAACATCTTCATCATCATTTAGTTATAAAATTACAATTGTACTAAGGATGAGGGAATAATCAAATGTACTAGAGCTTAGTGATTTATTTTAGAATTAATGTTTGTTCCAAATTTGAACAAATTATACTTGAAGCATGAACACACATAAGTCGTTGTTTGTTTTCTTTATCTTTTTACTTTTGTATATTTTCTATTTCTTTTAATCGTGTGTCTCATTATACCATGCATATTATTTCAGCTGTTCGTATCTGCAAACACTCGGAAGTAACTATGGTTACTCAAGTTTTCATAGAAACTTCCGATGTACCGCCACGTCAGAGAAATAAATGTAAATGCAATGTAACACCAGCATTATTGAATAGCAACGTTTCACTTTTTTACTTGAGATATTCGTGGGAAAGTAAAAACGTTTATTTCAAATTTCAAGACATCATCTTAAACAAAACAGAAAGTGCTAACTCAACCCTTACTGAAGAAAATGAGCTGGTTTTGGAAACACATTGATATAACTAATATTTCAATATATTTTAGGTATCGCTACTGGCGGGATTGTTTGTGTTATTGTGGAACTTGTTGCAATTCTTATAATTTGCTACAAAAGGTTGATTTTGTTTATTTCAAGAGTTTGTTGTCCCTGTTTTGATATATACTAATATCCGTGTTTGAAAGTTTTAGAGGTGCACAAAGAATGCACAATTGTTCAAAAGAATGCAAAACAATATGACAAAGAAAAAAAAATTAATTTTACATCAAATAAGATGATTTATGATGCTATTTTGTTCAGAATATACTTTTTCTATGTCATGCATTTTAGTAAAAAAATCTGGAAACAAAGTGATCCCTCTGGAGCATAAATCACAACAAAATTACATGAAAATTGCAGACTCGGTTTGACTGAGACTGTACATGAGGGATAAAGAAAAGTGCAACATCCCTCACTCCCTAGCACCGGCTTGAGCGGTGCTGAAATCTCAACACTTAATAATGTTGGCATCAGTGATCCCGAAGAACCAGAAAAAAATCCTTTAAACTTTAATCAGGAAGAAAAACTGTCTTTATTTAAAGATGTATGATGCTTAATTTGATATTTGAAAATACTGAAAAATGCTACATAATATCTTTTTAAGGTAAAATAAACATATTTTTTTGTAAACACAAGAGATTATACATTACGTGTTAATTTATACAAACTCCAGATAAACTCAATATGATTAGTATCTGCCTCTAAACTCAGAGATCATGGTTTCGAGCCATAATCGGGTCACGACCATGTTTCTTCATATGACAGCGGTACTGGTTGGATCCAGGAAGCGGACTTAAAAGTGAGAAATACGTATAAGTTGCAAGAACTTGTTTTGCAATCGGGCTTAAATAAATATATTTAAACCGAATACATACATGTATAGTATTATAAAAATAAATGACATGTTAAAGAAAAAATAAAGTACTTAATTTACTGGTCCAGTTATAGGGAAAGCCGCTTCCTAAACATGGTTTGTTCAATCTCTTATTCAAAATAGACTAATTCAGTAAAATGAAATGCCAATATACCAACAAATATCTGTAATGAAGGCATTTTACCGGATAAATGTGCGTAGTAGATCTTTAAAAAAAGTTGAAATTTCATTGTAATGTCGACTAGGTATTTGAATTTATCATTTATTATATACAGGGGAGCCAATAAACAGACGAAAAAAGTGAGGACACCAAAACTATCACAGGGAGAGAATGAAGCATCTGCAAGAAACGACGGAGGTGATAATGATTACTATATGACAGAGAATCCTTTGTATAACATGACTGAACCCATAATGGACAAAAATGAGTCCCCTCTATATTCGCTGGTACAAAAACGTGCACCGAATGATGAACAGCAAAGTATGGAAGCATATAATGATAATCCAGACTTACCAAATGATTTTACCCAACATTTGGTGTTCCAGCAAACTGGCGAAAATAATATAGTTGACTGAAATGTTTTGAGACGCTACTGACAGTGAGTACACTGAAATCGGAAACGTCGATGTTGTCAGTGGTCTTTACAATCAAAGGAATGATGTTTAAAACTTACTGTAATACCGTCAATTAATTCTATATCGTATATTTATGATAACAGATAAGGTTACCTAAGACAGTTTAATTTTTCATTTTTTACAATTTTGAACCGTAATTATGCTATTGACATTGAATGGCAAGTTAATGTTTTATGATCACTATCTTAGGAATACATCTGCGGATTTTGATACAAATTAAAACATATCATTTTCTATCGTTTAATTCTGTCAGCGCCAGTGTCAGTGGGCATAGACAATTATTTGAAAACAGGAAGGAAAATGACACCACATTTAAAAATAGAATACATTGCAGAATTTTACAAATGAAATAAAATTATTAAAAAAAGAGTAATCAATATCAAAATTTGATAGCTCCAAACAAGCACTTTTTCGATTTACACTGGCTTCTCATTAGAATTCGTAAATAACAATATCCTAGGGAATATGAACAATTGCTCTGTAGGAAATGTACCAACTTACCCAATCTGCTGACACCCCAAACCACAGAAGGCTGTTTAAGAACCTCGCAGTCAACTGTTGGATGTTATGTATTGCCATTTAATAGAAATAAGACTTTTTCAGATAATAGGCCAAATTGTGAAATAAACTACCTAGAGACCAAAGACAAATCAAATCTGTACAAATGTTTAAGAAACATTGAAACGTACGTATTTAAGTTCTTCTTTTCCTTTTTTATTGTCAGATATATACTGTGATCTATAAACTGTAGCATTTTGAACTGTGGATAGGAGATTTTGTATATAATTACTGAATGGTAAATAAATATATTGTTTTTATACCTTTCATTACATGATGTTAATGTATAATGGTGAGTAATTTTATTTACTAATACTAATGCCTTTTAGATATTGTAAAACACCATTGAACATACGTAGAGGTAAGCGCGTAATCGAATTTTCAAGTTTCATGTAGATAAAGGGTATAATTTGCGTTTTTAATATCTACATATATGTTTTAAAATTCAGTAAACATTAAAGTGGGAATGTAGATAAGAGACAGAGCTCTAAATAATCTTTACTAAATATACAAATATATTAAAAACAAATATGTCGGATTGTAAAAAGAATATGTCAGTATTATCGCGCATTTGCGACATGATAATGGGAAACGTCTTCCTCGACTTCGTGACCAGGAAACTTGCTTGCATTACCAATTGTACTGTATACATCAACAACCGCTACTTTAACTGTTCCTGCGTTACTTAAATGATGATATTCATTAAATCCTTGGAATGGTTGAACAGTAGCCGCATTAGTTGTATCATACGTGTTGTCATTGACTGCTGAATTATTATTGTTTTGCCTAGCGTCCGCTGGTTTGGCTTTTACAGTTGGATTTCTTTTCTGGCCAGATGACACACGTGTTGAATGGTCGTGATTGTTTCCTTTGTTGATAAACTGTTTTAAATCAGAGTTACATTTTAAATCGGCAGTATTTATCTGTTTTTTATGTTTAGCAGATTCTGCATAATGATACTCATTATCTGAATTATCTATATTCCTTTTTGTATCTGCTGTTTGGTACATTGGATTTTCTGTCATGTAATAATCGTCATCTTCATCGTCATTATGTTTCTTTGTGACACCTTGGTTGGCTATTTTTGGCAGTTTATTTCTTTTAGTAGATCTTCTGGAAAAGAGGAATTTTAAATCTTGAAAAAAAACAACAACTTTATCGTAAGAATTTAACACTTTTTTCACACACTCGAGTTACCTTATTCAACAGATACAATGAAATGAAAACTATATCACAAAACGGCCTCCATAACTTCTGATCATCTCTAAAAAATTCAATCTTATTTTGTTCCACAAAATGTGAATATCATAGCTATATGAGGAATACAATATATGAAAATTATATGAACAAGTATCGAACTAACCTTCTGCAAATTATAACAATAAGTATAACAACTGCCCTGCAGACTAAAGCAGCAATAGAGGCCGCCACAACTGGTACTGAAATACAAATCATTGCTTTTATGATAATATTGCATGTACGTTAAGATAAAGCAGTGGTAACTTCATTGGTGCTGATGAAATCTGAAAGTTTCTTTATTACATTAAAGAGAATAATGTATTCGAGTTCAAAATATATAAATGTTTATTGATGCTATTGCAGTCAGTGAACGTGCCTTTGTTAATACGCGATCGCAAAGAATGTTGTATCATCATTAATAGTTGTATCGATATACTTTCAGCAATATTGCTGTTTACAGGATTATGCGTGTTAGTAAAATATGAATAAGCAAATAAACCAGACACTTTGAATGCTAATCTTCTCTCTTATCGCTGAATACATACTAATGATGTTATCTTTGTCTTTGTCAGTTGAATTGATATATTTGTCCTTTCCAACACTTGAATTAGGGTATGACGTTGACGTTGTTATTGACGTTGATGATTTATTTTGCGTTGGTTCGCATATAACGTTGAAAAGAGTATCTGAAAATATAGTTTTGGATATTGGCATTGTGTAAGAAATATGGTATCAGGGAAAAAACACATTTCATAATAACTCTTGTGTTCTTGATGAGGAAAATAGAGTACATAGTAAAGATATAATGTCAAGGGGCAGGATGTGAAGTGGTTGCACACTTAGATCAAGCGAGAAAAATGGTTGCAAACTTGACAAAATGGCTACCGAGACATGAATATTTACAACACTCGGACGTATTTTCTCAAGGGAGGTGGGTTATAATATTTATCATTTTAGTGATTAGCCTGTCCGTGCTCTGCCTTGTGCCCTGTCCCGTTTTTGTTTGGGGTCCGTCTGGGTTCCTTGCCACTGGTTCTTGTTGCTAGGTCGTTTGGGGGTTGGGTTCATTGAACGCCGCCTTTCCTTGTTGATCTTGTTTATCATATTGTATGTTATTTTGAAAAAATGTTTATGACACATTTAGTTTAAGGTTTCAGCTTCCTAGTTTCTGATTTGACGAAGTTATTGAAAAAAAAATCTGGTCATGTACAAATTTTGCGATTCGATAGGTGACGATTCTAGTCGGATATTCTGCTAATTTATTCACATCTTTAAGTTTTGAAAGTCACAGAACAAGAACAAATATTTTTCTGTCAAAACTGTGTAAAAAATTTAATTTGCATGTTCCAATAAAGTTTTAATATGTTCAAGCGCATTTTAGTTGCAAACTTGTACTTTGCAAACTTATTTATATTTTTTTAGTCAAAACTGCAAAAAGATTCGAAGATGCTCACTCATATTTATTAGTCACAGATATTTCCTTGGCAATTTTATACAATTTTGCTATTTCTCTTGCCTTTATTATTGTTTATGACTTTGACATTTTTAAGGGTTTCTTTATCTTGTTGTCAATTGTTATCCTTTTATTGGCTTGACCACTCCATGTCACGGCCTTTGTGTCCTCTCCTGCTTTTTGTTCGGTGACCCAATAAGTGTCTTTGCGATAGTCCAGTGTGACTGGATTTAGTTAATGGCATATATTTTTTTTTCCATTTTACCTCACTAAGTCATTTTGTAATTTTCTTTGTTTTCAGGTTAAGCGATTCTTTTCTACCAGTTAAAATACATGAAATTAATATCGCTTATCATATAAACAAATATCTCAGAATTTCTAAAAACCACATTTACTTACTATGTTACCATTAAGCCAACAAGATAGACCTTCAGGGGAGGACCCTAGATAATGTTGGTATAACTTTTGGTCCAACCCTTTTGTATGTACATTATATTCATGCTTAAGATATTGATGTTAGATTGTGTGAATTAATCATGTACAAAATATGCAATAAAATATTATTAAACTAAACTGGATTTATAGGGGGAAGGGGGCGGGGTGTTGCATTATCTGAATGTCGCTATGCATCTGATCTTTGTTTATAAAGTACGTGTTCATTAATTAATAAAAAAAAACATTATGAAATATAATAACGGGAAGTTATCAACATAGCTTAACTGAAGTTGCAAGAAGTATAGCATACAGTAGTAACGAAATGAAAACGAAAAACTAAGAGCTTCTAAGATAAAAAGCGTTTGCTGCTACCCCACGGAAACAGTAAAATGCAACATTTTATAAAATTTTAAATATTAGGAATAATTATTTTATCATGTGCTAGTTCTGAGGACGCCTTCATAAGTAACAATATTGACGCATAAGTTTGCAACATAAAAGTTTGCAACTAAAATGCGCTGAAATGATTAATATGATTGCAGATAATACTGACTTAATGACATGTTTTAGGTAAAAAAAGAGCATTATTAGGACTCGTACATTTATTTTTAATAATGGGATTCCAATTTCATTCAAAATCATTTATAAACCAGACACCTTGTGCAACACATAACTTATTTATACAGTTAAATACTATGTAGAAGTTACCTGACGTTATCTTCATACCTGAGAAAACGATTAAGCAAGCACCTTCATATGTGTAATTATCATTTGTAAGGACAGAAAGCGTTAAACTTCGATCCTCCATTGTGAACGTGTGTTGCTGTCCTGACTTTAAGACATTATCGTTGACTCCAAAGCTTAAGCTTTGAGGAACAATGCCATCAACGAAAGAGAATGAAATATCGACGTCTGAAGAAGTTGAAGTAATCGAACACTTACAAAGTGTCTGCTGAAATTTCGGAACTCTAGTTGTTATGTAGACAAGTTTTTGTGACATCAAATTGCCATTGGTGCATATTTCTACAGCTAGATGTAACAAAATAAGACACGTATAAGAAATATTAGATTAGATATCATACTTTTGAATGTAAATTTATCCAGCAGTATACGTATTTCTAATAGAAATTAGTAGTGTATTTATTTTGCATTTTTATTTATTTATTTCCGTGTTGCAATTGTTGTTTTATTCCGCGAAAGGAAACAAACATTTTGACACCAATGATCATAAACAACAACAAACAATACTTTCTCTGTGTTGGGCATGATCTGCTGCCTCAGGTCTGTGATATATGGTAGATTAATATGCATAGTATGGAATTGTAATATAGGTACTGACAGAATATTATCACTTTCTATAATTTACAAGTCATAAACAATGATTAACATAGTATTCTCACCTTAGTATACACTTCAAAATCCTTTTGAATGGCATTGCTCATTATTATTAACATTTTTGTCGAAGGTTCAAAAGATATTCAACAGACACAAAATTTGAAGTGCAACATTGATCTTAATACAAAGAATCCAAACGTGTGGATTGGGAGGGGACATGTATTGATAACACATGCACACTTTAATACATTATCTCTCTGCTATCTATAGCTAATACTGTCGATATCCAATATTCGCGTTACATTTATATATTTATGACGGACTTTTCGAGAAAAAAAGCACATTTTTCAAGTTGTTATCTTGTTTTATATCTGTCGTAATTGATGCATTAGAAGTGTGTACATCTTTAAAGTATTATAAAGCAAGCGTAAACGGGTGCATTATCTCGATATCGGGCCCTATGTATCTTAACATACACGTATGCGTCTTTTAATAACGTACTGCTTACAAAACTTGAAACACACTCGATTTACTACGAGATTTAAGAGATAGTACATGGTAGCTCATTATTTTCAAAGAAAAGTAAATATTAGCTTATGAATATATATGTATATATCTTAATGTTTATATGAATGGGCATTTATCGCGAACGTACCTGGTTTATATTCATTGCCACAAAGTCGTGATAGACCGTTTGAATCTGAAATAAATATCTTAGTGTAATAATAGTTCCATTAGCTTTTAACATAGATAGTATTACCATATTCAATATCAGTTACTTAACTGCAATTTCATGTTTTAGTATTATGAGAAAACAAGTCAGTATGATGCAATGTTGTAAAAAGATTTCCCAAAATAGTTCATCTTAACATTAATCAGTGAAGGTTTGAATCGATTAGCTTTATAAATTACCCATTTTTATTGTTTAATTCGCCTATGACATAAATAACCTGAGTTTACTTACCATCTATACAACATATCATAAGGAGGAAAAAGAATAAAATCATCATTGATATCCTTGTTTCAACAAATAATATAGCTTTTTTCTTAAACAACTAGTTAACCATTTCAAAATACCTCACATAAATTTGTGTCCAATACGACATACATAAAACAAATTGAATCGACGTTTAAATAGTTATATGGTTGAGCGATTTTTGTATATAACCACATCCTACCTTTTCATGTAATGTGTTTATTTCTATTTTTACATTTACATCGGGTAACTGCAATACTGAATGTGTCAATAATTTTATATTCTATTGATATATATCGTGTTCGTTAATTATTGTTTGTATTTTTATGCCGAGTTCGTCTTACCGACTTTCCTCGATAACAAATCAATAATTCCCGTAAAAATATAAAAAAAATACCGATGCCTAACATTCGAGTTAGCCGTTGTACGTATAACTACACGTAGTCAAAAAATATTTATGCATCATACATAGAAATGCCACTTATTATATAGGTAAAAAGAAAAATCGTTAAGTTTACCTCTCACCCCACCCAGCTTGACTAAGCATAAATTTTTATTGATAAAATATAAGTTAAGCAAAAGTACATGTTTCATCATGAACAAATAAGGTTTAAATCAAACTAGATTTTTCATTTTATTGCTACCGAGTATTCTTTCTTTCCCAGAATATTTAATTTATCTGAATGTCGTTTTGATTCTACAAGTGCTCCTATCAGCGCAAATTTATGTGTCTCACTGGTGTGCTTATACAAGCATAGCAGTTTTAAAATAATTGACTCAATATTATTTTTTCTAATTAGGGTCTGTGTTTTAAAGGAAACAACTAAGATGAAATCAAGATTTTATCTAACATGGCAAAATTAAATTAACAACCATCTTTTATTAATTTCTACATGTATCTTAAATAAGCCTTTTGTGTAATAAAATAATGGCAAAAGATTAATATTAAGGATATATTTTTTCGATTTGCTCTTCCATGGGTATGCAGTTTATTTATGTTGCAGTGAAAACAACACATTTTAAGGACTTAATATGTCTGACAGCTTTTAAAAGTTAAATTAACGGTTATCGAAAGTATCGTTAAACATAATTGTAAAAGAAAGTGTGACATAAAGTTGGATAAAATAACAAACAGCGTATCAAAAACAAAGTGTGGTATTCAGTTGCACGAACAAAGTCCACATTCTTCATAGAAAGTGTGACATAAACTATAAAACAAAGTCCTGGAATATATAAGTGAAATATAACATGATAGGCCATTTGACATAAGGAAACATGGTAAAGATTCAGTATGGAGGGTGATGGAGAGGAAAGAAGAAAAGAGAAAAAAAATCTCTCTAAGTTAAGCGGTGAAAAACGATTCCAATAGAGCAATAACAAACAAGGAGTAAAATAAGAGAATATGTAAATGGGCCCATTTAACAAACATAGTCTAATAATCTCATTACCTTTCATAGATTTTTTTTTTTATATAAAATTTCAATTTAAAGATACATAATTATGGAGAAAAGATAATAGACAAACTATCGTTCTAGCCATGTGAAAATACAAGATCAGTCAACTAATGTCTTAGCAAGGTAAAGTAGACAACAAAATCAGAACAATCTCTAGCAGGGATCGGCTTTAAAAATAGCAAAAATCTTGTTGCTTCTTTTCATTTTATTTCAAAGACACACATAGATAATGAAACATATATACATTATATAATGTACAACATCTCTTGGGCTAAATATGACATAAAATATCACAATTTTATGTCCATTACAATAATAGTAATCTTGATGCTAGATTTAGCAGCATGACATTTTACAATATCTAAATACGTATATTCTAAATGAAGGTAAAATATAAAGGGCTAGGTTCACTAATGGTCAAATTTGCCTCTGTCTCAGAATTAGCTCAAACATATATATGTATGAGAGCACTATGTCTAACGTGCAAAAACGTTAAAATCTTTTAAAATCAGATACAAACATATTATAGTTTTATGTCAGTCAAAAGTATAAACACACAATTCACAAGAATAAACATTTTCAAGTTTTTCATTATATATTTATAAATATCAGTTGCATGCTGACGGTGTAATTTCTGTGAATAATAGCTTTCTTTATGATTTTATTTAAAATTTGTTCATAGTTAATCAAAATTTGTTCCATTTTAAATATTTAAATGAACAACAATGCTTGAAAATGGTCAAAACAGTTTTATATATTATCACGTTACCATGGTTACTATTAAACTGTGTTTCAATGGTTCTTTGAATTACACCATCAATATGAATTGGCAATGGTATATAATTACACTAAGCATTAAAACATAAATTGCTTATCCTTAAAATACTTTGAAATTAACTGTGTATACACAGTCAGAACACCTGTATATAGTTAGGACTAAGATTTATTTAGTATGTCCACAGTCTTAAATGTTAGTTCATATAGTTGTGTTTCTGCTAACTTGGAAATCAGAGGATGTCTTCATCAACTATTTTCCTGTATCCTCTTTTTATTTACAACTCAATAGTTTTACATTGTTATGCTTTTTATCTGAATATTTGTTTTTTTAAAAAAGAACTCTTACCTAATCCAAACAATTTAATATTGGTCAGATTTGAATTTATCATATTATTACAGGTGTGCATGTGGTGAAATTATCTAACAAAACTCTAAATATATGTACACGTAAAATACACTCTATTAATCCTAAAACATATTTATATAAGCTTCGCAAGTTAAATCATTCATTTAAGTCACATGTAACCTCAATTTCATGGTTAAAGGGAGCTAATGCCCTTAACGTCACTCGTGTGTGTTCCTTAATCATTCGGCAAAGTTAGTCTAGACCAAGTTCATTCGTCTGTTTGTAGTGTTTCGTACATCTGATCAGTTGCGTTAGCTTTATATCTTTCATATTCATGTGACGAATTCTTATTGTGTATGCCGTCACTAAAACTACCTTTTCCAGACGTATTCTCAAACTCGTTTTCCAAATTGTTTGTGTCCGACTGTTGGTTATTAAGGTTTAGATATTGACTAAAAAGAAGTAAAATAAATTATGGAAATGAATTGTAATAATAACCACCTTCGTGTTGTATTGAACGTACGTTATATGTGCGATTTACATTGTATATTGCAGACACATACTTTAGTTTTATAAGAATGGTGTTGCAAATGACATTAATTGTTTTCCCCGTAGATAAGGCAACAATTACATTTATCACTAAATGTTAACCATTTTGAGAGTTTTCAAAACATTTTATCAAAATGATATTCAATTCTTGATTAACTATTTAATCCGTTATAAATCTATATCGAGTCTAATTAATCATAGTATGTCAAGGGACAGAAAATATAACACTTAATATATTAAGCTTGGAAGACATAAATAAAACTGCATTGTGTGCATCGATTATGTATTTTATTCTTTATTCAAAATTTATTATATTGATAATTACTTATTATTTATTTATGACATTCGACATTGCAAATTTGTTATTGCTATTTAAAATTTTGTGTACTTACCTTTTGCCATGTGAATTGTTTGTTTCTGTATAAAGATGTTGGTACGTGTCAGCCGGTAATTCATTTCCTTGTCTGTCGAGACCTCAATAAACATTTTGGTCAGGTATTTCGTAAGTGTTAGTATCAACATTCACGTTGCTCTATGTTTGGTACTAAACCCGACATTGTGACTTTATTTGATTGATTGCTTGGTCTCTTGTCTTTTCAATCGCCCGATGCCTGAAATATACCAGACAATGGATACCATCTTTGCAACTCTTATTTTAATAGGAAATCATGAATAAAAATAATGTATTGTTATGGATGCCATGTAACTTTATTATTAGCAACACATGTACAAATTGTTTATTTTACCCTCACTTTTTTCATTAATGCTAATTTCCCGTAGGCCTCTGGGAGTTATTTTTTACTGTTAATGCAAGTGTACACACGTGACTAAGAATTTTGTACTGTTACATAGGTAACAGTATTTTTTTAACAGTATAAAATCTGGTCACGTGGTCTATTTTCTAAATAAAATAAAATAAAATGGCCGCCATTTTTTTCTCGATTCATTCTTATTTTCGACGTTAAATCCCGATAGGACATCAATTTCTTCTCTGGAGTAACTATGACTCTCATAAAATTTTAGTTGTTCGCACCTGGTGTGCTTTTCGCGTATAAAATATCTTTTTGTTGAATAGTCAAAAATTGAACATCCGTTTTCAACGAAGTAATTGCAATGTAAATAATTTTTGTGTCAAACTGGAACATGCAGACGTTTTTAAGCATTGCAACAAAGGATTATTTAACAATTTTTAATCAGTGAAACGTTACAGATATGGTGGACAGACATAGGATATCATCGCTGTTTTTGTCAAAACCATGTTAAGAGTATTCTGGAAACAAAAAGGATCAGATTTCAACAGATCATTACCGTTAAATGGGTTAATGTTTTGTTTTCTAAATAAAACCTAGCTTATTGTATGTTTTATGATTTGTAGATATCATCACTTGCTTAAAGAATAAAAGAAAAAAGAAAACTTCTCAAGTAGGCCTAAAGTACACTTAAAACTTAAAAGGTAAGGACAGTTTAGTTATTGTTACTCTTGGTTTATTTTGTTAAGTTAGATTTAGTTGACACTTTCAGATCATCACAGTATTTTTGTTCCGGGTAATAAAATAAAATAACACACTGGGTTTGGGAGTAACAGTAAAAATATCATCCCTCGTAAAAATACTGTTACCCTCGGCTACGCCTCGGGTAACAGTATTTTCCTCGGGATGATATTTTTACTGTTGCCCACAAACCCATGTGTTATTTATATACTAACATGTATTTTTAAAAAACATCTTAATCAGAAACACATTTGATACTGTTACTACTCATAGTACGTTTATACAAATAACTGTATAATTAACAAGTTTGCAAAATAAATGTAACTACAAATAGTTTGTAAAACAATAACAGTGCTAAAACAATGCTATGATCAGCAACAAATATGCAGTACTATTAATCACTAGAATAAGCTACTGTTGCTACCAAGCAATACTGCAAGGCACATGTCGTTTTGAACATTATTTCGCAAATCACACTATGTGTTTCAAATAGTTAGGTATCTCAGTCATTTATCGCAGAACAAAAAGGCACAAAGAAAAAAAAATTAAAACGAACCTTTTCATACAAATCACGAAAATGATTACCAAGATGACAATGACACTGCCACCAAGTACCGGTAACACAATCAGGGCTACAGTGCAATAATAAGTCGATTCTTATAAACATAATTTAAATATAGAAGCAATGCAACAACAAATTGTTAAAAATTTATTATTTTTTTTAATACTGTTTAAAACAAAATTATCAGACACGTATTGTATCTTGTTCATTTTATATATTTGTAGGGGTTTTTTTTATTACAGAAAATATGAAAATATGAACAACAAAAAGAAATTCTTTTAAAACATGTTTTAAGTTTAAGATATTTTTTTTATCTTTTATAGAAAAAATATGTGCTACAATTTATTAATTTGTTTATTAATCTCACGTTTCTTTTATTATTATCTTAATACACACTTAGTATATGGTTGTTGTCCTCGTCTGTTGATTTTTCCTTATACTTGTTTGTACTCACACTTGAACTTGAGTCAGGATCTAACGATGATGATGTCATTGCTGTTGTAGTATGAGGCAATGTACGGTCACATAGAACATTGAAATATGTATCTGAAATAGGTATTTTAAATGTTAGTTATAATATATAAACAGAAAAAAAAACACGAAAAATTGCAACAATGACTCGAACCACGCAGTCCTTGGATTGTCGGTTCAGTATGCTAACCACAACATCACACGAACCATTGCATTTTTTTCTGCGTGCTTGTTGACATGATAAATGTAAGTTATTTTTTACTTTATATTCTGTGAGTATGTTGTAAGATTTGGCATTGTAATTGTAATTAAGGTTGCATTCTATCATTTACCACGACGCTAAAGTTATTTTGTTCAACCGATACATGTGCATTTCTGGTAACAATGTGATCCATCGGAAGCATTAATCACAACAAAAATACAAGAGAATTGAACACTCGGTCTGATTGAGTCTGTACATGAAGCATAATGAGCGGTACTCAATTCTCAATACTGAATAGTGCTGGCATCAATGAGCCCGAAAGGACCAGAAAAATATAACAACACTGAAGTGAACTACGGGGCAACATTTTACAGCTGCCACACAGCACTTGACACCTGCTGTTGTGAAGTATAAAAATATGAAACAAAGTGATCCCTCGACATTCGAGCTTTCATTTCTTTCATTTAATGAAACAAAATGACCTAATTTCATTTAAATTTAAGTTTTGTCCCTGGTTTTTACTTCTGGAAGGCGATACACTTTAAGTTGAAACAATTTATAACACATAGGAATGTAAGTAAATCTAATCTTCTCAGTGACTTATTAAGTCTTTCCTAATCAGAATTATTTTTGATTAATCCTACGATTAAGAAAATTAAGAAAACTAAATGTTTTATTAATATCACTTGTCATTAATAGATTATTATTATTCTTCAGTCAGGTTTTAATATGTGACGTAAGTAAACATGAGTTGACATGAATACAAAAACTGGTAAAAATATGGAATGGTTCACATAATGCAATCAGACAGAAAGGATCCTGATAGGAATGATTTTGTCGTGTAAAGACTTTCAATCGTCAGTAAATCATTCATACACCAGGCTCGCACACAACTGGTTTATATAGTTAAAATATATGTAGAAATTACCTGACGTTATCATCATACCTGAGGAAACCATTAAGCAAGCACCTTCATATGTGTAATTATCATTTGTATGGACAGAAAGCATAAAACTTCGATCCTTTGTTGTGAATGTATGTTCCCCTCCTGACTCTATTTCATTATTGTTGACTTTAAAGCTTAAGCTTTGAGGAACCATATCATCAACAAAAGAGAATAAAATATCGACCTCTGAAGTGCTTGAAGTTATAGAACACTCACAAAGTGTCTGCTGAAACGTCGGAACTCTTGTTGTTGTTATGTAGGCAAGTTCATTTGACGTCAAATTGTCGTTGCTGCATATTTTTACAACTAGACGTAACAAAACAAGAAGCGTTTAAGAAATTATAATCGATTGTTGTTGTTAGGAGAAAGTGTTACGATAAATGTCAAAAAAGAAGAGTTTTTATTCTAGTTGTCAATCTAATTATTGTTTCTCTGCTATATTAAGATGTCATTCTATAACTCTAAATATATTATTAAAGATATTTCAGGATCAAAAAGTTCCCAAAGACTTAACACGAATCCTAATATATTTTTAAAACACCAATTATAATAATCATAAACAACAACGATCAAACGTTTATGGTGTTTAGCCTAATCTGCTGGCCTCAGGACTATGATATTTGGTAGATTACCCTACATTGGGAATGTTATTGTTACTGACAAAAAAGTTATCCCTTTTATACAGTTTACATAAAAAGTGATCACATAGTACATTGTATCCTCACTCCGATCTATTTTTAAAAATCTTTTCGGATAACATCGTCTGATTATGATTTAAATATTTACCAAATGTTCAACAGATATTAAGGTATGAGTCCACTAATGGGCACTATAAGGAACTATAAAATTGACAACATAGGTCAGTTATATACCTTAAAAGACACAAGAATGCAAAATTTAAACAAAGTTTACCGTATGGTTTTTATGAGTTCTGGAGATTTTTCTTAAGTAAAAATTGGCTATTAGAAGGGCTCTTTTTCAGAAATGAGAAACTCTAAATATTCTATTTTATAATCATTATGAAAAAATGTTTTCCATGAAACATTTTTAAGAAACAAATAATAGCAATCAGCTAACAAATGACCCATAAAAATTATTGTTTCTACTCAAAATGTTTGAAATAGGTATATAAATGTTACCCTACCCCACCAATTTTAAGTAGTTGTTTGATCATTTTTCTACTTGATTCAAAATATCCCTAAAATTTACCTAAATCAGGGGCTGTTTTCAAAATTTGCATAAATTTTCTTAAAAGTATATTGGTTGCGCTTGTCAAATATAAAATACTTTTACCATCTAGTTTTTATTTTATTAGACTTTGAAAATATCAGGTACCATATTTGATAATAAATTTGGCACAATTTAGCCCAAAATGCCAATTATTATTTCATAATTAAAATAAAACACTATTTTCTTCTGAATAGTGATCTGAGAGACACAAATAATGTTCAAAGAAAAAGAAAAGAAAGAAAAAAAGTTGCCTCTTCTGGGGCTTGAACCCGCGCCCCTCAGTTACAATGCAATTGACAGTAGATCTAGCCTATTTGAATACTCTTCAAAGTGGAGGTAATGCATTAGGTGGATTATACCTTAATTAAGTGGACTCAAAACTTGTAGTTTATGAAGGAATCCAAACGTGCAATTTGATAATTGCAACGTTATGGTTAACATATCGTCAAATATGCAGAGATGACACAAATCTTTTTAAGGAGGTGCGGACGAATAGACGACATAATACACCGAATTTTTTTGCACATTAAACAGAGTTGGAGGGGCAATGATTCATATTGTCTACACATGCATACTACAGCATTGATTAAATTATCACTCTACTATCAGTAACTAATAAGGTTGATATCCACAATTCGCGCGACATTTATATATCTGTGTCGGACATTTCATGAAAAATAAAGAACATTATGTCTAGGTTTATCTGGTTTTACATCTGTCGTAACTGACGCATTAGAAGTTCGTACATCTTTAAAGTATTCTAAAGCAATGTAAACGGATGCATTATCTCCATATCGAGTCCTATCCATCTTACCATACATGTATGCGTCTTATAATAACGTACTGCTCGAAATACTTCGAGATTTAAGATATATTACATGGTAGCTCATTATTTTCAAAGAAAAGTAAATATCAGCTTATGTATATATCTTTATGATTATATGAATGGGTATTTATCGCGAACATACCTGGTTTATATTCATCGCCACAAAGTCGTGATTGACCGTTTGAATCTGAAATACATATATCTTAGTGTAATAAAAGTTCCTTATCATACGACGATTAGCTTTTCACACAGTTAGTATTACCATATTCAATATCAATTACTTAACTACAATTTCATTTTTTATTATTTAAAGTAAACAAGTCAGTATGATGCGATGATGTAAAAAGATTTCCAAAATAGTTCGTGGGATATTTCGTAGTAAACATTACACAGTGACGTTTTGAATCGATTAAATATAAATTTCCCATTTCTATCGTTTAATTTGCCTATGACATAAATAACATATGAATTTACTTACCATGTATACAACATATAAGAAGGAAGATCAAGAATAAAATCATCATTTACATCCTTGTTTCAACAAATAATATAACTTTTTTGCTTAAACAACTAATTAACCATTTCAAAATACGTAACATAAATTGTTTACAATACGAAAAACAAATTGACTCGAGTTTTAAGTTTAAAGGTTTTTTAAATAGTTGGTTGGTTGAGCGATTTTGTTTATAACCTATATTTTTCCTTTTCATTTAATGTGTATATATATATTTTTACATTTACTTCGGGGTAAATGTAATATTGAATTTGTAAACATCTGTGCATTTCAGTGGAAAAGGAAAAACGTTAAAGTTTATATATCATGTTACACAGCTAGATTTAGCCTATTCATATATTCATAAAAGATAAATAAATAAATAAATACAGTTAAATTAATTATTTTTTTCATCATCAACAGACGAATTTAAGTCCAGCTAGAGTTTTCAGTTGCCGAGTCATATCCCTTTTACGGAATATTTGTCTGAATGACGTTTTGATTCAACCAGTGTTCCTATCAGTGCAACTTTCAATGTTGAACGTTACATGGTCGGCAATATTAGATAAGTTATCATCTTATATTTTCTTTCATTGTATCTTGAATTAGCCGTTTGTGTATAAAAAATAATTCGAAAGGTGAATTTTCAGTAAATTTATTTTAAATTTGCTCTTCCCTATGGTGGCATCACGGAGTAAACCAAAACATTGTAAGGACTGAACATGGCTAACAGCTAACCGATGTCAAAAGTTTTATTTTCTGTTGTCAAAGGTATTGATAACTTATCAAAAGAAAGCTTGACATAAAGTTTGAACAAACAAAAAACAACGTTCCAAACCAAGGTGTGACTTAAAGTTGGACGAACATTGTCCAAATCATACATAGAAAATGTGATATAAAATATAAATTCTAACAAGCTTCATGCTATTCTTCTATCAAACACATAGTTTGATAGCAGTGTAAAAACGAAGTTCAGTCAACTGATGTCAGAGCAAGTTAAAGTTTGAAACTGCAGAATCAGAACAATCTCTAGCAAGGATAGTTTACTCGGCAATAAAAAAATTAAAAAACCTTGATTGTTCTTCTGATTTTATTTAAAAGACTAACTTGAATAATAAAACATATACATTGTGAAGAACATCTTTTAAGCTAAATATAATTTAACATAACATATTATTACTTTATGTACAACAAGAAACATGATGCTAGATTTAGCAGATATTTGCAATATCTAAATATGTAGTATAATTATGCAATAAGAAGGTAAAATATAAATTCATTCCTGCTATCAATATGCAGTTTAACATACTACAAAAAATTCACTTCAAACTTAATCATGCATGTACATCAATTATTCAAAAGCTCAGCATGAATTAATTTGAACATGATCTAGAACATCAAAAATATTTACAAATTTAAAATTAGCCGCTTTCTTTTTAATTCTTTTTTTTTTTAAATCGCGTACTTAAAGAAGAAGAGATAAGATGATCTTAGTCAGTTCCTGTTGTAGATTATATGAACGTTTCATAACTTTATTATTGAAATGTTACATTCCATAGTCATCCGCTGATTGGAAACTCACAAAACTGTTACTAATTTTGTATCTTCTCATCGTTTAGGGATGATAGCTTGACACAAAGAACACAATGATATATGGAAGAACTGTTGTAAATCTTAGATATCACAATCGCATCCTTTAAAATGTTACAACTTGTACAAAGTTATCACTGCAAAAACTGTGAATTAAATAACACTGTCAAAGTAATCTACAATACAATAATGAAATACCCTAAAACAACTCAATAGTTCTACATAAATATGCTCATTATCTTAAAAAATGTGCTTATTATATTTTATGGAATGGCCAGATTAGTTCTGTAACAATATAAATAAAACTTAATCGACCGACACGTTCACCAAAATTAAATGTTTCTCAATTTTAGGGTTTAATACTACACTACAATTATGGTGTATAAATCTCATAACTATCGTTCTATATGTAGTGAAATTGCAAGTTTCTCTCACAATGAATTGCTTAATTTACGCTTTATCGCTCATAAGGAACTTGTACTGAATACTATACATCATACTTATTATTCCAATAATTCTTATATGTATTTTAAGCATTCGTCTGGAACAAATTACATTTTACTATTAAGCAATATTTGGCATTATAATCTTTCAAAACCAGCTGAAAATGTTTTTTCTTATTTTACAATTAGACACATGATGATAACTGAAACCACTTTAAATTGTTAGCTATTGATGATGATGTTTTTATTATAATGAGTTAATCTATAAATAATATGATTAATACGATTGTCAGTCGATTGAATGAATAAAAATATCTTAGCTTTACATTATTAAGATACATAAAAAATTTTGTTTGAACAAAAAAGATTTCAAATTTTGTATAGATCTACAAGTACTTTTCTTTGTTTCGTTATAAATTATTTGTCTATTTCTTTGTCATTGTTAAATCATAAGGCCGTCATAAAAAGTATACATGTTTCCTTTTTCTCTAGATAAGAATATTATTATTATAAATCCAACTTCATCATATCAATTTATTATAGATGCTTCATATGTATGCATGGAATCTATCAGATTATTAAAGGTGTTGCTGAATTCTTCTTACAAAACTATTGATAACAATTACATCTCTTTCAACACATTTAGCTTAAACATGTGTATATTAGCCCTAAAGTTTCACAAGTTCTAGCGTTCATTTAAGTCACGCGAAATGTCTAGTTTAAAGATATGACAAAAAAACCTCGTGTTCCTTAATCTTAGGTAACGCCGTTCTAAATATGTGTCATTTGTCTTTTTGTAGTGTTTCGTACATCTGATCAGTTGCGTTAGTTTTATAACTTTCATATTCATTTGACGAGTTCTCACGATGTATGCTGTCACAAATACTATCCTTATCAGGCGTATTGTTATGCTCTTTTTCTAAACTGTTTGTGTCCGACTGTCGATGACTAACGTTTTGAGTTTTGCTGTAAAGAAATAAAAATGAATTGTCGAAATAAGTTATAATAAACACCATAAGGAAGCGTGACTTATTTTAAAGACGGTACGTTATATTTGCCATATAATTTGAATATGACATACATGTACTGTAATTTAACAGAATGGTGGTGCAAATGTACATTAATTGATTTAACCATAGGAAAAAGCAATATTTGAATTTTACGTTTGATGGTATTGTAACAAATAAACCATTTGGGGAATTTTCAACATAGCTGCTAACATTATATCAAAATAAAACACAAATTGAAATAAAGTAAAATTTTCCATTGTTTGATTCCTTTGTTACTCGTTAAGTTTTTGTATTAATTGTCTGGCTAAATTACAGGAGAAATCTCATGTGCCTTTGGCACAGCCAAAGTACATTAACGCGATTCAAAAGGACGGAAAATATACCACTTTGTATATCAAGCTTGGTAGATAGTATATGTAATCTGTATTGTATGCAACGATTATGTTTTATTTTTTCTTTATTCAAAAGAAATTATTTTCAATATTTACCGATGTGTTATACTCGTATATGACACTCGACATTTACAAAACTTTATTACTATCGAATTATTGTGTATTTACCTTTCGCAATCTGAATAATTGGTTTCTGTATACAGATGCTGGTACATTTTCACCCGATGGAGCATTGTCTTGCCTATTTAGACCTTCATAAATATTTTGGTCAGGTATTTTCATAAGTGTTAGTAACACACTCGTTTTGTTCTGTGTTAGGTTCTAAGTCAGACATTGTGACTTCATTTGTTTGATTCGTTTCTTTTGTCTTTCGCAGACCGATGCCTGAAATATATCAAACACTAGATCCAGATCCGTCAATACGAGAATCGGTCGAAATGTGAATAATGAAAAAATATTAAGATGACATGTAAACTTTAATATTAGCAATACGTGTACAAGTTTTACTTCAACGCAATATTGAAAAATAACATTTTAATTAGAAAAATACTAGTTCATGCAATAATGATTATATTATTAACAAGTGTACAAATGTTATTGCAAATTGTTATTACACAATTATGATACAAACAATGTAATAATCGGCAACAATCATCGTCGGATACCCACGGTTGATTAACATGTAGCATAACATGTAATCAATCGTGAGTAAAATTGCGTCGATATACAGCAACATGTGCAAATTTGAAATCCGTGTTTAGCAAAATTCACATTCTTCGACAAGAAGGTAATCAGAAACAAAATAGCTGGCAGTATCCACGTTGTAAAACTGTTTCACGTGTCTTCTTAATATAAAAGGCAAAATTATCCCCCAACTAAATTATTCCACAAGCAGAGACCACAAAAGTTATAATTTTCCTAGAAATAACGTCTCACCAAAATTAAATGCCATATAGAAAGAACGTTTTGATTGGTTTTAATTGTCTCAAGAAATAGTGAGGCAACCAATTAAAAAGTTGTCTTTGATATACCTCTTATCGACTGGATATCGGCGAAAAAAACCCACGGCTGATAAATGTGAATAATTCGTCCGTTGGTATCCGATGATGACAAATGTGGAATACTGTAAAACACTGGATTAATGTGGTACATGTAGTGATGCTGTAAGACAATCTGTACCGTATGTTCCTTTTTGAACATGTTTTCGCAAATTACATGATTCATATTCTCTGAGTGTATTGTAAGATTTGGAATGTTGTCATCATTTATGAATATTTTTTTTCTCTCCACGACGACGTTATAGTTTAGTTTGTTGTATTGATACAGAAATATTTATTATAATAATAATAATAATAATAATAATAATAATAATAATCATATTAATAATAATAATAATTATCTATATTTTGACTTAATACAATTGATGTATTATAACATTTTCTTTTTTTTTTGTTTTGGCCAATCTTTGGCGAGCTTTCATAATTGTGAAAGGGATGCGGTTTTCAAACTTAACTTACACTGAGTAGGTAATTTCCACGATTTCGAAAACAAACATAGCGTTTAACATATAGCCGGCAGGTAAACTGGAAAAACAATCATCACATTAAAATTGAGTCTAATTATTTCAGTTTATTTGTTTCAAATTACTTCAAACTTAAAAAAAATATAAGTTAACAAAAATTAAAATTACTTCCAGAGAAAACGATATTTGATACTTCGTCTAATGTCAATCTGTAAAACGAACTTGATTGTATGGCTAAAATAGCTTTCAAGGGAAATCCGAAGAAAGGCAAAACAAATACTGTGGTAATCAGAACTTCATATTTCAGAATAATAACAGTTTCACGGTAGATACCTTTTTACAACGAGTTAATGACTTCCTGCTTCAATGAAAAGTTTATTTTTAAACCTGTTGCTATGGTATAAACGTTATGTACATGTGAATGTCAAATAGCAAATATGCGAGTTTTGGGGGAAAATTACATCAGTTAGGGAAGGCACATTTATAGTGTGTAGCGTTTATTTTTAAGAGAAGAGAAAATTGTTTTTAAGGGAGTTTTGTTGATTTGTTAAAGTTGGTTGAATTTAATTGTGGTGATATTAATTGAACAGGGTTCATTGCTTGTAATAAGTTGTATTGGTTGTTGTATTTTATTTGGTTGTTGAGGTTTATCTGTTTGGTAAGATATACTTTGTTGATATTGGTTGAGTTGTATGAAGTGATTCTGTCTGGTCAAGATGATTTGTTGATGATTTGTTTGATGATATTTTATCGTTTTATTTGATCATAAGTTGTTTAGAGCTTGAGATCGCCAGGTGTCTAGTCTTGTTTCGTATGCAAGACGTATACGTGAAAAGATATTTTGTATGAATGGTTGATAAATGGTGTGTGTTTGTTTTTGGTGTAAATAATGAACAGAGTTCTTTGTTTTGGGCGTAAGTAATAATCAGAGTTTGTTGTTTAAATGTATATATGGATTTGAGATAGAAAAAGATAAAAACACCTTAAAAAATAGTGTTAAGTAAACAATTACATGCTAGTTTTCCAACTGAGATTTTTTTAAAATTTAAGTTAGGTGTTGCGTCCCAGCCTCGATATCTTCGAAATTGGTTCTTGTTTTTTGTTGTTTTTTTTACTAAATCTTTCCTTAGATTAAATAACATCAAGGCAGTCATTCTCCTGACAACGTGCAAGAAATAGCCTAAATAGATGTAAACTTCAGTCAGATTGATCTGACATGGCTTTTATTTTATTTCGCTTGTCAAGCAACACATAAACCTATGTTGGTATATAAATATAAAAAATACAAAACAAAAAACATATCAACAATTATCGAACTAACCTTCTGCAAATTATAACGATAAGAATTACAAATGCTGCCAAGCAGATGAAAGCAGCGATACATGCAGTCACAATTGGTACTGAAATACAAAACATTACTATTATGATTATTTTGAATATACGTTTAGATAATACAGTGGTAATTTCATGTTGGTAATAGATTTTGAAACTTTCCTTTATAAATTCAATATTGTTGTATAAATACACACTTAGATACTATTTGGAGAGTAATCTTTGGGGAAAACTTATTCTTAACAATATATGAATCTTTCATAAAGGTTATAAAAATATGTATGAAAACGCTTAGTCATGCATATTTGTAAATAGAGTAAAAGCAGATTACTCCTATTCTAATGTGGGTATCAGACAGGGTGAAAATTTATCTCTCCTGATTTTTTCTCTTAGTGATTTCATCTACATCAGTTATAATTCATGAGGTGTAAAATTCAACATAATGAGTTCGACACTGTAGCTATATATTTTATAAGCTTTTCATGATACTTGAGGCAGATGGCACCATTTTAATGACAGATATTGCAGGAAAAACTGCAAAACCTTTTTAATATCTCCGCTGATTACTGTGATGCTTGAAAACTTAAATAATTTCTTCCTAAATAAAGTTCTTGATTTTTTTAAGGGAAAGATAACTTTACTATACTTTTACATTCAAAAATTAAAGTTAAGTAATCGTAAATGAATACAAATATGCAGGTGTCTGGCTCATTTTTTTTCAAAACAAAGCAAAAATTGCCAAACAAGCTACAAAGCCATGTATTTTAAATAAAAAAGTCCAAACATCTCTGTCAAACCTTTGAATTTTCAAATAGATCGATTTTACAAAAATGTTAAACCTTTACTTTTTTAAAGCTGTAAAAGTTAGGGATTTGGCAATTTAGAAAAGAGTGCAGCCTAAGTTTTTTAAAGCATATTTTTATGTCTAAAGAAAATTACCTCTTATATAATTATATATGACAAAAACTGGTACAAAACCATTAGCAATTGAATTTAAGTAACGATGATGTCAACTTTTGGTAATAAAACTAATTTTAACAAATTATAAAAGAGCTTACATTAGAAATCATTAAAACATGAACACTGACCCTTCCAATTATGTGGTATATAAACATGTTTGGAAAGTGTTGACAAACTCTTAGGAAAGTATTGACTAAACATTGTGTTGAATTTTGATTATTGTTTTTTTAAATAACTCGTTCCATTTTGACTGAATGTTATACTGTCTCCTGTCCATGTAGAAATGATGTTATATGATGAAGTGTGTGAGTTATACATACCTCGTCAATTGTTTGTAATTTGTAATTAACCTTATATTCCCTTTGCATTGTGTATTGAATGAACAATAAAATCTTGAAAACTTGAAGCAATACTGATGTTTACAGGATTTTCCCTGAACTATTGAAATATGAATTGGAAATAAATATGACACATTGAATGCTAGTTTTCTAAGCGAATTATTACTCTTATCATTGAATACATACTAATAATGTTATTGTCGTCTTCTGTCATATTTGTCAGTAACAACTATTGGATGAGGGTATGTAGATGACGTTGCTATAGACGTTGATAACTTTACCGGCATACAATCGCATACAACGTTGAAAGTAGTAACTGAAATAAAGTTTAAATAACATGTGCATTGTGTAAGAAAAATAACCACTGGGTAAAATCACATTTCCTAAAATCTCTTGTTGACGAAAAAGAAGATGACATAGTAAGGAATAATGATAATGAAAAGGAATACAAATAGATGAGAATTAAATTTATACTGCAAGTGGCAAAGGGGGGTGAAAAAGTGTTCAGAACACACAGTTCTGAGTGATTTCATAACATATGTATGTTTTCTATTCTCAAAAGTTTAAAACAATCAAAGATGAGAATCAAATGTATGCTGTCGAGCGTAAAATGGAAAGAAATAAAAAGTGAATATATCACACAGAAATGATTTTCATGACACGAATAAGATTTCTATTTTTCAAAGGTGTTCTAAACCGAACCAACATTTTGAATGGTAATGTAATGATTCGCCACATAACCAATCGTAATAATCGAATAACGCGTCAGATATAACGATGCACCGCAGATATGATTTACGATTGATTTATTGATTGATTGATATAGAACGACTTGATTTTATTCACGTCTGGTATCTACTTATGTGAGGCGAAAAAGATACTAGAAAATATGTCATTGTATAAAATGTTCAGTGAATATTCTTGTTGCATTACTTTGCGAAACATGATCTCATCACAGAGCATGGTTAAGACTCTTTTGTATTTTTTGTTTCATGTGATTTCCACAATTCATAACCAAGACATCTAGCACTAATTACACACAACTTAAAAAAAGTTGAAATAATTTGTAGAAGTAAATCTTTATCATCATACCTGAGGAAACGATTAAGCAAGCACCTTCATGTGTGTAATTATCATTTATAAGGACAGAGTATACATAGTATGGAATGATAATTTGAGTGCTAACAAAAAATTATCCCTTTTAATATAATTAGCATAAAACAATGAAAACATTGTACATTGTATTCTCTCTCCGATATATACTTAATAATCTTTTGAATGACATTATGATTTTTTTTGCCAAATGTTGCCGAGCAGATTTGTACCAAGGAATCCAAACGTATACTTTGAATATTGCCCCATTATGATTAACATGTCTGCGGAGAAGTTTTGATTTTTTCCATCTTTTCAAATATACCGACAGGAAACACAATTTTTAACGAACAATCGGACGACTAGACGACATCATATGCCGAAATTCATTTGGGTGCATTAAACAGAGTTGGAGGGGACAATGATATTAATTGACTTTATAAACACACTTATTTTCTGAACTTCATCATTGATTGAATTATTACTCTACTATCAATAATTATTAAAGTTGATATCCACGATTCACGCAATATTTGTATATCTTTAACGGACATTTCATGAATAATAATGCACATTATGTCAAGTTATTATCTTGTTTCACATCAGTCGTAACTGACGCATTTGAAAGAAGTGGGTAAATCTCTAAAGTATTTCTAAAGTGCATCATCTCTATATCGAGTCCTATCTATTTAGCATGCATGTATGCGTCTTTTAACAATGTTAACAAACACTTCTTTAGAAATGTCAAACAAGTGTTAAATAATGTTTAAACATCGTGTTACTCAATTTTTTATGGTTTTATAACATAAATGAAATGCTCAAATGAAGATTTATCAATATTGTATGTTCTAAAAAGCAATTTTTGTAAAGATATTATCGAATTTACATTTCATACATATAAAAGTAGGTAATTTGAAATTTATTTTCTGTAAAGTCTAAGTCAAATTTTTCAATAAGAAATGAATGCATATATTTTAATGATTACATATAAGGTGAACAAATATTTGTAGTACATATTTTTCATATTCTTTGATGTTTGAAAAATGTTTTAGAAACATAATTATATACATATATAAAATTTCACTTAAATGTTGTTACAACCTTAATAACAACAAACAGGATCTTTAAATAAGTTATATAATAATTTGGGACCTTTTCTGTTGAAAATTTTAGAGTTAAATCATATACATTTACATGCACAGTGCGTTAACTGGAGATACCCGCACACCATAGCATGATCATTCATTGGCTCTTTTTTCTTTCTTAAATTAACTTAATGTGACGACTGGGAAAGTGATATCAATAGAAATATCATATTTAGATGCTCGTTCTATGGTTACCTTTTCTTGGGTTTCATATTGTGACAACAGGGAACGTGTTTTTATTTTTGTTTATTATACAAAAAGGACGCCCCCCTCGTACAAATCAGATAGCCTCGTGTTTCGATGCTCTTTTTATTACTTAGAGCATGTTAGATGTTTATCAGCTAGAGAAAGTAGCGCTGAATGTGCGTTAATGTTATCAAAAGTAGCAAAAGGTAAACAAGTTGTATTTTGACTGCCAGACAAAATACTCACTTGACTTTAATTATATCAACTGCCAACAGAGCAAAGGAAGCAAACGTAGGTCATCTTTATAGCAAATGAATATATACTTTTTTGAATTTGCACCAAGAAACCAAAAAATAGAAAGTTTTTTATAAATAAAAATGATAGCATTTTAGAGGCATAGAGGGCATTTTAAAGAAAAGTAAATATCAGCTGATGTATTGATCTTCGTGCTTATATAAAGGGAATATAATATGGCGAATGTGCATGGTTTATATTGACGACCGCAAACTGCCGATTGGCGGTTTATCGCATTATAGAAATAGTTCCGTGTCACATGAGACGCCCAGTTCTTCACATGTTTAGTATTTACTATTTTCTTGCTATCAAGTAATTAATTACAATTTTCATTTTCAATTTGTCATTATGATGCAATGATGTTAAAATATACAAACTTTTCCCAAAATATTGTATAGGATATTTCGTAGTTAACATTCCGCATGAAAGTTTTGAATCTATTAACTTTATGAATTACCCATTTTTATGGTTACGACATAAATAACATGAGTTTACTTAACGTGAATACAGCATATGATAAGATAAGGAAGAACAATTAAAAATTCACCATTGTTATCCTTGTTTCGACAAATGCTAAATAACTATTTCTCTTTTTAACCATTTCAAAATACCTCACAATAAATGTTTCCAATACGACATACATAAAACAAACTGACTATTCATATGGTTGAGCGATTGTTGTATATATCCATAGTCCCATTTACACTGTGTGGCATGCTGTACGGTCGTAAATGTGTAGACGTTTTCAAGATGTCGGACTGTCAAAGTGGGAAAAGTAGGTGTCTTACCTGAATACCTAAAACAAAATTTGCACGAAGAATGTGGTGGTTCTCGGTACTATGTACAAATATTCCATTGTTATTTTGTCTTGAGATATCTTGCATTAAACATTCTCAATTGGTAGAATTGAAAATTGAATCGAGGATCTCGCATTTTTTTGAATTATGATTTGTTTAATAGGCTCATGTTTTCGATGTAATTTGTAGTGTCTAAAAATTTTAACTCATTCTTTACGATGGTTGAAGTTGTTTTTATGACATTTGTATATAAGCACTCGAAAATTGAATTTCCATGAACCATATTTCTGTACAGTTTTGACTCAATTTCATATATATATAATATCCTGTCTATTTCAGATTAATACCTGTCGCCAGCTGTATCTATTCTTCGGAAGGAGTTTTTGAAAATGTTAGTTCTTCATGCCATGTCAGTTCACTCTGACGGTATCGTAAGAGTTCATCTGAGATAAGGGGAACTTTAAATTTTAACAAGATTGATTATACAAGATCGACGTACTCCCGGCTGGACTTATCTAGCGTATTTACACATTCAATATGATCATAATGTAAGTTAATGTAAAAGCAACACAAAAGCATTGATGAAAATCGAATCAGAAGTAACAAACGTATTGATACAGGAAAAGATGATTTTGGACTGATTACTTTATGACTTGACTAACTGAATCAGTATTTCTGTAATACATATTTTGTAATTTGTCAATGATAATATATCAACTTACTACGGTATAATATCTTATTTTACTTTACTTGTTCTTTGATGTAACTATTTGAAGTGAATATTTTTCAAAGCCTGTACAGACATCAAGGATACCAGATCATAAAGAAAAACGTACTATTACTATTATAATTGGTGTGTAAGTAATCACCCGAGGAGTCAAAATGCATTTAGTTTGGTACCTAGTTTAAATGCTTACTAGTATTACTATATTATTTCATATACATCTAAAATGTATGACATTTGGCTGTGATTTGAAATATAAATTTTCTTTTCTTGTGATAACATATTACATGTACTTTTGTTATTTGAAGTATGTTAAAGAAAACATTCTATAACAAATAAATGAAAATCTAATGCTATTCGCTGTTTATTTATTTCATTTTTCATAAATAGAGCAACATATTATTCCATTATCACAAGTGAGAGAAGAAACAGTCAACGTCTGAATATTGGGAAGTAGCTCTGCTTGAGATGCTTTATTGTTTTCCTGAACTAGGAACGGGGCTTGTTGGTTTCTTAATTTTCCCATACTTCCAAGATTTTTTGTCACGTCTTTGCTTCTGAATATTATATGCATGGTCTCTATCAACAATAGTAAATAACATATTTCTTATCTAAACTTTGGAAACAAAACATTTTATTAAATGCTAAAACAACTTTGCACTATTAAAAGCTGAATGTTTTCGTGCGCATTACTAGATATTACTTAAAACAACAAATAGCAAATATACCAGAGACTTTGAGGTTTATACATTTCATGACGATGCGCTTGCCAACAATCCATATTCTTCTCAACAATTACCTCTTTACTTCTTTAAACAGTTGGACATAACTTTATTACTACAAGTCAAATATAGATTTTTAAGGCTCGCACAACAAAAAGGCAAGATGGCACAATACGAATTTAAAATGGATTTTTTGACTCCAGAAACCCCATGGAAAAAACCCCCGAATGGCCCTTAATTTGGTGTACGATTGTATCGAAAAATGGTTTTTTATCTTTGGAATTTTTCACAAAAGGATGCAAACGCTCAAAATTTTTTAAGAATGTATTAATAAAAACCCCAAAAAAATTTTAATTTTTTTTTTTTTTTCAAAAAAAACCTTTTTTTTCAAGACATATTTCTCTTTATTCACGGCGGTTTTTTGTTAAAGCCCCTTTTATTTCTATTCCCAGGGTAATCATTTTTTAAAATTAAATTTTTTTTTTTTTTTTTTCAAAAAAGAGCTATTTTTCAAAAGCCGCTTCTTTAAGCTCCATCCAAGCTAATATTTATTGTGAAACGTTGTAAAGAAATATGGTTCATTTCTGTGTTCGTAAACCGTTTAAGATAAATAACGTTTTTTTCGAGGAGGTTTTATTCAAAAATTTTCATAACAACAATCCCTTCCTAGCAAGTGTAAAAATGCAAGATCAGGTCAACAGAATGATCAAAGAAATGTAAGTCTAAAAAAAATCCTGCTAGGAGCAGGGAAAAGTTTACCGGCAAATAAAAAAATTTAAAAAAAAATCTTGACTATTCCCCCTGTTTTATTTCAAAACAAAACGGATAAAAAAAATACAATTTTGTACAACATCTCTTTAAACAAAATAACAAAAAAAATCAAACTTTCATTTTTTTTGTAACAATAAAAAATATGACACCAGATTAAACCCGTCTTTAAAAATGTTATGTAAAGGATGCTTAAATTAAAAGGTTAAAAAAATAAAAAAAAAATTTTGTTCCCTCAAAATGGGAGGGGGTTTAAAATAAATAAAAGAAATAAATAATTTCCCTATGTAAAAAGTGTAACTTTTATCAATACAAATTTTGAAATGTTTAGAGATAAATCACGTGAATATAGTAGAAAATAAAAGGTCACCTTTTTGTTGCCAAATCAGTTTTTTTTGTAGAACCGGTTTGGGCGAAAATTTCAAAAACTTTTTTCAAGAAAAAAAATTTCCCTAGTCATCCCTGATAGAAAAAAAACCCCAAAATGGGGAACTAATTTTTATCTTTTTTGCGTGTAAAAAAACATCTTTTTAAAATTTAAAAACCACACGGGTTTAAAAACTTCGAGGGAATTTTCCATCCCGTACTAAACCCCAACCCCCCTCCTGGAAAAATATTGTGTTTAAACAAATTTATCCCTTATTAAAAAAAAGGAGAAATTTAAAGGGCTCTTTTTCCAAGGAAAAAAAACCCACATTGAAATTTAAACATCATGATATCCCATTGAAAAGTACATGGCAGTTACCGGATAAGGCTTATACTTTAACCTTTTGTCCACAAAATGAAAGTATTTAGCATTACGTAATCTTTTTCTATTTTCACAATTAATGCATTCTCTCTATTGCATTAGTTTACAAACTTTCATATTCATCATTGTTATCTTTGCTACACTCTCGTCTGTCCGTGTGTGATTGTTGATAACATGTACCAGTATTTACATACTCACTAAAAACAAAAGAAAAAAAAAAGAAAGTTTCATCAAAATAAACAAGAATTCGTCTTTGTGATATATTATGTGCCGCATGTAGTATAATAAACATTATTTATTGGATATCGAGGTCTGATATATTACTTTTATTAAAAGTGGTGCTGGCCCGGGGATTTTTAGGCGTTACTTAAAGAAAACACAGTAGTTACTTGTAAATGAACTATTTGTCATTAATCAAACCATTGTAATTGTTACAAATAATCAACTGAAAGTGTTTCTAAATTGTGTGCTAAAACGGCTTTAATAAAAAATAATACGCATCGTGAAAATATGTAAAAGTAAGTAATCAGTTAGTTTTCTCCAGTTGACCTCTCTGCATTATTTCCGACACAAGCGGACAATTAAGTTATTGTTCTAATTGAAATAAAATAAAAGTAAAGATATTCCTAAGATTGGGAATTGTCATTTTTTTGTTGGTGTTGATCCATATATGGTGTTGCATGCAGCATCGCTAACACGAAGCTCTATAGAAAATTAATTCTTAATAACCTTCACAGAGCCCATTGAAGCAATCAAGAAATGATAAAGTATTACTTGTTTCTTGTTAAAAATTGAAATCATGCTAATCAAACGATGACTGTTTATATAACAATCGACTTTTTGATAACACGTTCTTGTATATTTACCTTTCTGGATGTACAGACATGATATCTCCGATTGCTATAACCAAGGCTGCTGGTACAGATCTTCCGATGAAGCATTTCCACGCCTGTCAAGCCCTTCATACATATTAATTTGTGTCAGTTATGCCCTAAGTAGGAATTTTTTAAAATTGCACATGTAGGTGTATTTTGGGACTTTACGTCCAACTTGGGTATGAAATTTTTTTTATTTTTTGGATTTGTTTTTTTTTCTTCGCGGCGCCTTTAAAATTTTAAAAACCTTGTTAAAAATTCAAATTACACCATTAAAGCCTTTTTTTAAAAAATGATAAAGGGAATAAATTTCTTTTATTTCAGGGAGAAAACCCTGTTTCTTAAGGATGCGTTTGTAACTTCATTGATAAGTTAAGGTACTGACAATGCAGTTTTAATCAGCAACAAAGAAATGTCACTCATGCTTTATACAATACAGAAATGCTTGAACATTATTTCAATGCAAAATAAAAAAATACCCAAACAAACTCGCAATCCTTTTATTGATGAAATTACTATAAATGAAAAGAATAACAGTTATAGAGATGAAAGTAATTTAACATTAACTAACTTTATTATACAAATAACAGCAGCGACCGAACTAATCACGATGACACTACCACCAACTGAGAGTAACACAACCAGGACTTTAAAAAAAAGGATAAGAACGTTAAAATAAATATAATAAGAAGGTGCATTTACATATTATTTAATTTTGTTTTGTTTTAGTTCTTCTGCTGATTGGCTTATATTGAGATTATCTGAGATTATTATATTTTGTACATCGCTACATCCGTCATGAGCGATAAATAAATATAAGTTTCTTCTACAATAAGAGCTTATTTTTCAAAAGTCTTTTCATATCTATTAATGCTCTAAAATTGTTTGCACTTTCATGCAGATTTTATTTTCCAATTGATGAGTGATGACATTACTGAATATCCGTTTGTTGTCTTTGTCCACTTTGGCCTCGATAAACTTGCTTGTACTAGAGCTTGGGTCAGAGCCTGACGATAAAGTTGTCATTTTGGCGACAGGATCTGCAAGCATATCGGTGCTATATCTGCTATAGTATTTGGTATCAACTTTGTTCTCAATAAACTTGATAGTGCTTGTACTAGAGCTTGGCTCAGGGTAAGATGATAAAGTTGTCATTTCTGCAATAGAAACTGCATAGGAACACTTCTGTATAATTACATATCGTTCCAAAAAATCGTTAATGTGAACAACAAAGTTGGTTCTCTCATGTAATAAATGTTATTGTTTTTTATTATTGCTTCATTATATCTAAAATGTTCTATGATTTAGTTTACCTGCTTGTACAAATTGAAATATTATGAGTGTCACTTCTAATTAATAATCATAAACATAGTTGATAAAATGTCGTTTCGTTCAAAATACTGAAACACATTAAATTGATAAAAAATTATATTGTTAAAAGTGTAACAGCCATCAACTATCGGACATGTATCAAGTTTAAGGTTGAATTGAGAGTCAAAAAGTGATTTAATCTTTCTTAATGTAACGATTTTTGTTTGAATTAAATTAAAAATATAAGATCAAAGTACGACAAGGAGTGCACATATTGTCGGACATAGAGCGGACGGACTAATGAGTTTTAAACTCATTTGATCATTTGTAATTATTTAAAGACGACATAATCGGGATCAAACTACTATCCTATGGTAGGTTCATACTTCCATAAAGTTAAATTGATATTATTTTTGTCTTTGATATTTTAGGAGTAAATGGAACACACTTCATATAACTATATCATTGTCCTTGATTTTATTTGTTATTTAAAATCAATGATATTTAAGCCCATTGAAACATCAATGATCTTTCTTAATTTGATTAACTTGATTGAGGTGTGGAACAACATTGCTAAACAACGCATTACAAATACTTGTATTGTGTTGTCGATGAGGCAGAGATGTACTGCCTGCATTTCTAACAATGGAAGTCATTATCAATATTGAGGTTGATTTCCTTTTAAATGGGAAGTTTCCGTTTCTAATTAGGAAATAGATATCAATTCTGAGTGCATTGTTGTAGAATAATGCACGGTTTGAGTTCAAATGCGTAGTAATATAATCACGAAGGCCGATAGGCCTGAGTGATTAATTACAACGCATTTGAACAAAAAACGTGCATTATTATACAATAATGCACGAAGAATTAATATCTATTTCCATTCTAACACGTCAAGAAAAAGTATAATTATTATTATAAAGTTGGACTTTATGTTTGGTGATTAAATTTGTTTTCGCCTCAGAGTTTCCAATAGAAACGTTCTTTAAAGGCTGTTCCAGTGGGTTGAAAAAAAAACTGTCGTTAAATCTGCTGTGTGTAGAAACATTTTGAGAATAACGAATTTTGAAAACGTTGATAAAACTTTGTTTGTTCATTTTATTTCACTCTATAATTTTTCAAGCGAGATACAAATTATTAAAAGTGAAATAAATGTAAAACCTAACTCGTCTGCGATATTAAAATAACGTACTTGATTTGATTGTTTTGCACGTGCTGTTTGGCGCTACATTGTGACGTCACGTAAACAACACTTTAAACGTCTGTACAGCGTTAACGACTGAATTAAAGATATTGGTGTTCGGATTCATTTTCTTAGTTAGACCATTTTCTATCATTCTAGATAGTTTTCACAACAAAATTCGACAAAAAATTGTTTTTATTTATCAGATTTTTAAACAAATTGGCGCCCTCAAAGTGAAAATATACAGGGAGATAATAAGAACGGCGAGTGCATTATTGTAGAATAATGCACGCTTCCGGCCTTCTTTGTCTATATAGGAAAATTTCCGATAGTGTTAGAATAAAGATTTAATCACATTTTTAAAACAAATATATGGATGTTGATTTTGCCAAGTTTCATTAAAATATACGAATGTTAAATATGTTTGTTCACCAGTTTAACGAAAATGTTCGAAAACAACAATACAGCTGCAATGTATTGAAAGGCACTATTATTCAGTATTATCTAATATTTCGTAATAGGACTGCGTCGGTCAGTTGAACGACACTTTTTTCAAAAATTATACAACCGTAAACAAGATGTAGCCTAGATGGTGTCAATAATAACTGAACAAACATCTTCATTTCAATTAGAAACAAATCTTTCTGGATGAATTGATAATGCTTTTCTTCAGTTTTTAACAACAATATGTAATAGCAAATTAAACATTTTAACTTCATCTTAATAGAATCTGATATATCTAAATTTAAAATATCAAAATGCAAAAATTTTAATAGATGATGTTTGTAAATTAAACCTTAAAAGCTCGGACATGCTATAACAGTGAATGATTTAAGTATAAAGTTTTAACATAATCATGAGTGATGCAGCTAACAATATAAGATACGCATTATGTAATTAACTAGAAGTTAGTATAACATCTATCTTATCACAAAAACTCAACTTACGACAATCATTTTCATCAGACCCTTCTAAGCAGTCCTTATTCCCATCACATTTCAAACTACTTGATATGCAAACATGGTTTTCACACATATACTGGCCATCTCCGCATATGTCATGACCTGACATTTAAATAAAACATGTTATACCGAAATGAATAATTTAAAATAGAATGAGTGTTTGATACAAGGAAAGACAAACTTTGTGGAAACTGATTTTCAATTATTAATTGATCAAAATTAACTGTAGGAAGTGTAAAATTAGTAGATGATATTTACAATAAACATTGTACAAGTATCTATACATTTTTTGTATAAATGTACTTACAGTGTTCGCCTTCATCCGAGCCATCTGTACATTCCGTTTCATTATCACACTTCCAGGATAAAGGAATGCATTCCTCGGACGTGAGACACTTAAATTCTGTTGATGTGCAGACTTTATTAATGTTTGTAATGTTTGTACAATTGATACTTTCATCTGTATGATCAACACAATCTAAGTCACCATCACATTTCCATAAGATGTCAATACATCTGGTTTCATTATCACATCTGAATTCATTACTTGCACATATTTGCTTCGCTACAAAGGAGACCGATGGTATGATTTTCTGATAAAAAATCTATTTTAAACATGTTATGAAGTAGATAATTGTAATACAAATGTTACTAAAAGGGAAAAAAAACAAAACAAAAAAACTATCAAATGTCATGTTTAGTAAGTACATATATACATTAGGCAACATTTGTATTAGCATTTGATGACATAGACTAATAAATAGTCTAAACAATCATGCTCACAAACACAAAGCATGCATTTATCTTTGTTAAACGTGAATGGTTCTGAATATGCTTAAATATAATGATGGTAAATTTTAAAGCTTTATTATAACCTAATAGATACCAAAGTAAATCACTCCTAAGTAGTGGAGTGTCTAGAGAACGCTCCTTTAAAACTGCATTTTTCATACGTAAACCAATTTTATCAAAAAAAGGCAAATGAAATAAAAAAAATGGTATAGGGCGGTAGGTCTTACGACAATTTTGTTCGTCAGCGCTATTCAAGCAATCTATGTCACCGTCACATATTGAATCATTGCTGATACAATAACCATCCCCACAAGAAAAGTCATTATTTGAACATATTTCTGTGCCAACAATTTCTTCTGAAAATGAAAAGATGCTGGACATATGTTGAAAATTAACTGAATACATTTTTCTAACACATGCATCATTCAAAGATAATGGCAACTTGAACGTAACTTTGTTTGAATCCCAAGGACACTACTTCTATGTTGTGAACAATGTCATATTGATTAAACTTAAATATCAAAACACAAAATGTTAATAGATGATGTTGTAAATTAAACCTTAAAAGCTCGGACATGCTATAACTGTGAATAATTTAAGTATTAATTATTTACATAATCATGAGCATTACATGAACATATATCACTTACTGTATAAGATACGCATCAAGAAGTTAGTATAACATCTATCTTATCACAAAAACTCAACTTACGACAATCCTTTTCATCAGATCCTTCTAAGCAGTCCGTATTCCCATCACATTTCATTCTACTTGATATGCAAACATGGTTTTCGCACATATACTGGTCATTTCTGCATATGTCATGACCTGATATTTAAATAAAACATGATATACCGAAATTAATATTTCAAATAGAATGAATGTTTCATACAAGGAAATACAAACTTTTTGGAAACTGATATCAAATTATTAATTGATAAAAGTTAACTGTAGGACGTTTAAATAAGTAGATTTTTTCAATATACATTGTACATGTATCTATACATATTTTGTATAAATGTTCTTACAGTTGTCGCCTTCATCCGAGCCATCTGTACAGTCCGGGTCATTATCACATTTCCAGGACAAAGGAATGCATTCCCAATTCATGAGACACTCAAATTCTGTTGATGTGCAGACTTTTGTACAATTACTTTCATCTGTATGATCAACACAATCCACTTCACCATCACATTGCCATGTGCTAGGAATACACTTGGTTTTATTATCACATCTGAATTGACCATGCGTACATACTTTTGCTATAACAGAAGACAAATGGTATGGTATTCTGATACCAATGTATCTGTTAATCAATTAATCATGTTATGAAGTAAACAAATGTTATAAAAATATTACTACAAAGAAAAACCATCATACGTCATCTATAGTATGTAAATGTTTTAAAATAGTAACATCATTTGGTATTGTAATTTATCATCACAGTTAGTGGTATTGACATGTCTAAACAATCATGCTTACAAACACAAAGCCACAAAATTAATATGCATTTACCTTTGTTGAACATGAATGGTTTTTGATAACATGCTTAAATATAATGATGGTAAATTTTAATACTCCATTATAACTTAATAAATACCAAAGTAAATCACTCCTAAGTAATGATGAGTAATGATGAGTAGACTGTCATGGTCCTAAAATATTAGGACATGTCTAAACAATCATGCTCACAAACACAAAGCGACACACTTGATCTGCATTAACTTTGTTTAACACAAATGGTTTGGGATAACATGCTTTAATATTACGATGGTAAAGTTTTAGAACTCCATTTTAATTGATATATACCGACAGTAAATCACTGCTTATAATAGCGATATGATATTGCAATTGAGCAGACAACCAATTGTACCGGTCGGTCAGAAGTGGTGGCCTCAGACTGCTCACTTAAAACTGCACTGTTCATACGAAAACATATTTTATCCAAAGAAAGACAATTGAAACAAAAAATGGCATAAGGAAGTAGATCTTACTACAATTCTGTTCGTCAGTTCCATTCCAGCAATTTACAACACCGTCACATCTCCACTCAAAGCGGATACACCTTCCATCACCACAAGAAAAGTCATTCTTTAGACACTTCTCTGTGCCAATAATTTCTTCTGAAAATGAAAAGATGATAGACATATGTTGAAAATTCACTGAATGCATTTTTCTAAAACATGCATTATTCAAAGATGATGGCAACTTGAACGTGCCTTTGATTTGAATCTCAAGGACACAACGTCTATGTTGTAAACAAAGTTAAATTCAGCTTTTTACCTTGTACTTAATGCCTGACTAATTACTTACCATTTTTTGAATAAAAACTGCCATGTTGTAATCGTAAATTTAGCTTTACTCTATAAATCAGTTTGTGTTATAAAGTATAGATCGTATATTTTTTATCACTTATGTACTACAAGAAAGATATCCGTTCCCGTACAAAGAAGAAGTGATCACTTCACAGTAAGTTTTCATAAATCATTTTAGCATCCGAAATGTGAAAAAAGCGATCAAGTAAATGTTGTTTATTAATTTATCACGGTACTAATACCTGTGAAAGAAGTTTGCGAAAAAAATGTTAAAATCGGTCGCCAGGTCGTGAGCAATTTCATATCCACTGTATTTCTTTAATCGATCGAAGGAAGTCAAAATTACTTGGCAGAATATTAACGGTAATGAGACAATGTGTTGTAAATTTGTTTATGCTTTATCGAATGAATTAAGATTGAAATTGTGTGTCAACTACTAATTGTTTTAATTGTCGGGGCATTTAATTAGATTTGCTGAAAGCTTTCGGTACTGTTGACCACACTATACTTTTAGACAAATTAAAAATGTCGGGTTTGATGTTGTCAGATGGTTCACAACAATGTTGACAACAATGTATTGATATATCTGACACGTATTCATTATTTGATGAAAAATGTGGCTTACCTCAAGTCTCGATTTTTGTTCCCCATTTTTTTATATTCATGTCAATGACATGGAAGATGTTGTACAGAACAAACTTTTATTGTACACATATGTTTGTTTTTCTATTTTAATTTTAAGTAAATGTTAATGTAAAATTTGCTAACAAAAGACCTTCAACAAATTAGTAACTAATTAGTTGATAACAAATTGTCATTACAACTTTGGAAACAGAATCAATTCTATTTGGGTCAACATTCAGGCTAAAAAAACCAAACCTTAATATTGTTGGTACAGCTGTAATGGTATTTCTATTAAGCACACCGAGTCGGTCAAATATTTAGGAGCCACTTAAGACCAAAGTTAGAGCTTTGTGATTATAGTTTCATCAGTCATTAAAACAGTCAAATACAAGACTTAAGTGTTATTTGTGCCGTGTGGCGGCTGTAAAAAGTCTCCCCGTACATTTAATCAATGATGTTATATTTTCGATCCTTGAAGATCGTTCAGCACGACATTATTGTTGTGCTTGTGGTATTTCTAGTTTCAACTTTTCGGCGTTTTCTTGTTTGGTGGTTCTAATATTCCTACTTGAATAATGTTGAATCACCCTTAGGATATGTTGCCTGCTTTTTAAATTTGTCTTTTGACGTCTTATCTGTGATACGCAGGCTTCATAACCTCTGATCCCCTTTCAAAATTTCATTTTATTTAGTTCCGCCCATTGTTTGCTCGTTTAGGGCACACGCATTTTTTTACTTGGGACCATATGCCGCTTTTCATGGAATGGCACTAACGTGTCACATTGAAGGTTCCATGATAACCGCCGTATGAACACATCTGCGGATGTTTCAAAATTCTAAATTTTACCAGTTCATGTTAAATGTTGAATTCTGCTTAAGCCGGTGCTAGGGGGCGTGGACGGTAACTTGCACTTTCCAGTACCGTCCATGAACAGGCTCAATCAAACCGAGCCTGCAACATTTTCAATTTTGCCGTGTTGGGCTTTCTTTAGGGATTCTGTATTTATCTATTTTAGGGATTCTTATTGTCTGTATTTTATCTCCAAATCAGCGTTGTTTGTGTTGTGTGGAGGCTGTAAAAAGTCGCCCGTACATTCAATCAGAGATGTAATATTTCCGATCCTTAAAGATCGTTCAGCACGACATTATTGTTGTGCTTTTTGTAATTTAGTTCATTCTATTCGGCTATTTTCTTGTTAGGTGCTTGCAGTATTTCTCACTTGAATACAGTTGAACAGTATTCCTTTCTGGAATACTGTTGATTCACCCTTAGGATATGTGGCCTGCCTTGTAAATATGTCTTTTGACGTCTTATCTTTGATATGCAGGCTTCATAACCTCTGATCCCATTTCAAAATCCCATTTTATTTAGTTTCGCATATTGTTTTCTCGTTTAGGGCACACGCTTTTTTTTTAATTTGGGACCATACGCCGTTTTTCATGGAATGGCACTTACGTGTCACACTGAAAGTTCCATAATAACCGCCATATGAAAACATCTGCGGATGTTTCAAAATTCAAAATTGTACCCATTCATGTTAAATGCTGAATTCTGCTTAAGCCGGTGTTAGGGGGCGTTGACGGTAGTTTGCACCTGACAGTACCGTCCATGAACAGACACAATCAAACCTAGCCTGCAACATTTTCAATTTTGCCGTGTTCGGCTTTCTTTAGGGATTCTTATTTTCTCTATTTTAAGAAATGTTTTATCTTTTTATACCAAGAAAATGTTAGTTATGTTTTTAATCCAATGTTATTTTAACTATGCCTGCTTTGTTTGGTATTATGGTATTTTTCAGAATCTGAAAAAAGACCTCAATCCATTCAGAATAAGATAATTAAATTTGTACTTAAACTTCATCAAAGAAGTCACATTAATAAAGAGCACTTTCAGCCGTTAGGATTGTTACCTGTTGCAAGCAGGGTCAAGTAAATCACTCCTTATCAGGTTTTTAAAATACGTAATGATTCTGCTCCTTTTTACATTAATGACCATTTTATTCCAGCCAGTTCTGTTCATAATATCAGGTTAGGTTAAGGGTCTTGCGTCAGAATTCCTTAAGTGAAAGGGTTTGGTAAAAAATTCTACAATGATTGCTTCCAATGGAATAAATAGCACAAGATATAAGAATTCGACCACTCTGAAACTGTTCAATGTTTCTGTAAAAAAATAACCACTTTTAACTACTGTAGAGTGTAAAAAGTTGTTTTTTTTACTATTTAATCCATTTTAATCTTATTTATTCACTTTTTCTAGATTGCACATATAAGTTTTACTCTTGTCTCCTTGATTAATTAGAATGTAAAACAAAGTTCTTGTGCCTTGCTGGGAAATGTCATTATACATTCTGGACCACTTTTTTTGTTTAATGTTTGGGTATATTAATAAATGTCCTGGTACATATTTCATTTTAGTAATATTAACTTTGGGTATTCGATATCTTTTATATAAAGTCTTTCAAACTGATTATTATTTCACTGTGTTTAGTTTGTCTTCTTATATTTTGTCTTAAAATTCATTGAACGCCGCCTTTCCTTGTTGATCTTGTTTATCATATTTTAAGGTTTTATTTTTTACAGTCATGATTACTTTTATTTTTATTATGTTTTTACTTGTTGTAGTTACACTCATGACCATTAATAAGTGATATTGTTTTCGTTTTGTACCATGAAGTGCCATTTATTTATATAATTTTTTTTTGTTTTAGGAAATTTGTTAGAAATGTCACTTATAATGAGACGGTATACAAAACAATTCCTTTGACTTTCTGAAGTCAAAATCACACTTAGTCATTTTAATTCCTAATTTAGGTATAAATTAAAAGAGAAAATAGTCCAATAGAGTGTTGTGTTGATTGGTTTGTTATCTACCTGTATTTCCTAAAAAATTGTAACTAGCTTACGTAAAAATATGAGTAGTGAAAGATTCTTAAGCCGATACCTACTTATTCGTTTTACTAGTTGTTCTATGTGGCTTGGGATCCAACATATTTTTGCTTAGTATCTTTATCATACTTTAATGCGTGATCTTTATAAAATGAAGAATTATTTGTGATACTTTTTTTTCTTCGTTAAAAGGCACATTGGCAAATTACTGGTTTTCGTAAAAGAGTAATAAATAAAAAAACATTTCAAACTTAAAAAAATACGAACTATACTCAGAATCATGGAAACTAACAATTGCTAAGAATATATGAAAGAAGAATTTCACTAGTAAAAAAGTGATAAAAAGGTGAAGAAAGACATTAATTGAACATAACTCCCGAACAATAAAAAAGTTCATAGTTAAATAATTAAAATCTTTTATTTGAGCTGTCGTTATAAAAAAATGAACATACCGGTCATATTCCACAATAAAAGACACAATACACCGACTTGCGTTAGAAATGTCATACTGTTTCGAAAGTAATATAAAACAATTGTTTTCACACTTTATTTGATTTATAAAATATGCCAAATAAACTAGACAATTGCTTAAACATTTAGAAAGGAAGATACTTAGCTGTTCTCAAGTACACTTAGTCATCAACATGAATTACGATGTACTGATATTATAAATATCACTTTTCAATTGTTTTCTTTTATTACTTTGTTGAACACAGACATAGTAGAGACGTTTGCGATTGTTTCATTGTTATACGAAAAATCTTTTCGCAGAATTTCTTTCACTGAGAATGTTGTTTAAAATAAGAGGCACAGTTAAAATATTGATGTGTCTACTTTTTTCCTCATTAGATATTTTCACATCAACATTCGCCACTTGCCAAGTTAATGATCATGAAATAGAATTCAAATATAACGAACAAAATAAACGACAATGCTATTATTACTGTGTTCAACAAAACAATTAAAAACAATGTGAAAAGACAGATATCTCTTTTTGAGTTTTTTTAAAAAAACTAAGAAGCAGTATTGCCTTTATTACTTGAATTCGCATGTAACACACGTATAAATTCACATAATTATGTTTTGGCGCTATGCAAATAACAGATTACACACAATAAAAACAAGGCAGTCTGAAGGGCAGCTAAATCCCATTCCGCAGCGGACATGAATGTGTACTTCTTGACCTTTAAAAAACTATGACCTTGACAGTAATTACTTGTGCAAGTTATTTAAAATATTCCATAAAGTCAACAGTTATGGAAGAGAACATTTGACCTTATTCATGGGGGTAGCAACCCAATTATTGCTCTCTGCATATCATTTCATAATGGTTATCACTAGTGCCAAGTTGTTGTTTGTTTCAAATCAGCGGTTCAAAACGGACATGAAATGTAGACTTCTTTTACACTGGACCTTTAAATGTGACATTGACCTTAGGGGTAGCAACCCAATTATTGCAACCTGCACATCATTTCATAATGGTGATGACTTGTGCCAAGTTATTTTTATTTTTTTAAAGCGGTCTAAAAGTTATAGAGCTGACAGAACATGTATACTTTTAACACATGACCTTTAGGTGTGAACTTGACCTTTAGGGTAGCAACCCAATTATTGTGCCCTGCACATCGTCTCATAATGGTGATCACTTGTGCAAAGTTATTTCAAAACAATTTCAGTAGTTAAAATTTATGCAGCGGATATGAAATGTAGACATTGTAACACTTGACATTTAAGTGTGGGAAGCAACCTAATTATTTCGTTCTGTACATCGTCGCATAATGGTGATCACTTTGTCAACTTATTTAAAAAAATATCTAGTAGTTAAAAAAATTATGGAGCGGACATGTAATGTACACTTTTACCAATTGATCTTAAAGCGTGACCTTAACCTTGTGGGTAGCAACCAAATGATTGCTTTCTTCATATGATCTCATAATGGTTATCACTTGTGCAAAGTTGTTGTTTTTTTAAATCAGCGGTTCAAAAGTTATAAAAAGGGACATGATGTGTAGACTTTTTACACTGGACCTTTAAGTGTGACATTGACCTTAGGGGCAGCAACCCAATTATTGCAATCTGCACATCATCACATAATGATTAAATATATGGAGCGGACACAAACGTGTACGGACTCACAGACGGACAAACTGACAGACGGAAGTCATTCCTATAATCCCTGGCTACGTGGAAGGGAATTAACATATGACCACAATAGAGGAATAATGCAATTTTTTGTGCATCTGCTGCAGCATGGAAACACATTTGAAGACCAAACCAACAGTACGAGTGATTTAAAACATTTATATTTCGAAGCTTCTTCTGTAGATGCACTTGCTATTCGCACGTAAGACGGTGCTATTCTGACATGAAAATATACGTTTGTTGGAAATTCACGTTTCGTTGTTTTTGGAAAGAAACCAGTCTCGTCATGCTTCTCACATGTGAACACGATGTTATTTTACTGTTAGTGAAATTAACGGGTCTGGCACTGCATTTTACTATTTAAATGTACCCTGAGTAACGCAAAAACAATCAGAAACTGCCCGTGCTTGCTTATGCTTGTTTTCTTCTCCGTTAATGTATAGATGCGCGCGCAGCTGTTATGCAAGAATAAGTAATTAACTATATGTACTATGTAAATGTTATACATTTTCATTGAAATAACCGGAACGATCAAGAATATTTGAATGATCCTTAAAATTAAATGTAGCTGAAAACCTGTGTCAATTAATGCAAGTGATAACATCAATTATCTTTCGAGGAGATACTCAAAACTTAACTTCCGGTTTGTATTGTTTAGTTAAGGACGTGAATAATAGTTAAAATGGTTATTTAAGGAAAAAGGAGAATATGACAAATTTAAACTTTAGATAAGTTCGTTTTAGTAGAATGTTCAATACCAATATGGAAAGTATAAGATTTCTAGAATATGTCATGATAAACATTTTAGTTAATTAGCCATATGATAGTAAATTTAACATAATTTCTTGTAAATAAAACTTTCTCGTTACTAATCAAAATAGTTTAAACTACGAGGGATGCTCAAAATAAACCGGACTGTGACTGTCAATTGAAGAATTTTCAACCTATCACTTATTGTTATATATCACACTAAATCGGAAAACAGTACTTGTAAACTGATGCTTTATCTAATCTGATAATGCAAAAAGATTGTCTGAAACAAAAACCATGGTAACGCATACCCGGCGCAGTGTGTAAATTCGCCTTGACATCAGGCGCTTTAAGCTGCGTATATTTCACAATATGGCACATTTAGATTTTAATATATATACGCCAAAACGTCATGAACTATATCTTTGACGATATCAGTAAAATGACTTCATTTAAACCATATTTATATTTGCAATCACAATTCAAACGTCCATGTTAATGAAATATTCCCGTTAAAACTATGTCGTCGGAATGTCTCAAAAATCGATCAATAAGAAACATTTGTCAAAAATCAGACGAGAAACTGTTTAAAACGTAGAAAAAGATTATGGCTATCAAGGGAAAAATTCCAGAAAGCCACAGCAACTTTTTGATAAGCATTAAGAAGCCAAGACGATAAAAAAAACAGTCGATTGACTGCGGACATTGTCAACGATGTTCGACAGTAGCTACGGGACGGTGCAATCAACCCTAAGGATTTTAAAATGATAAAAATAAATGATTGATATATATATATATATATATATATATATATATATATATATATATATATATATATATATATATATATATATATATATATATATATATATATATATATTGTACTCTTGGTTTACAATTGTATCAATTATTTTCTTATTTTACGCAGTAGTTTTATGGAGAAATTGTGTCACTGTTCAAATAGGCTATGCGTTCTAATTATTTTAAAATAATGACAATTTTGTTCATAGTTGTATTATTCTTTTTTATTTTCTTTTGTATGATACATTATCATTCAGCAACATTATTTGACACTTCATGTATTTGTAATCCATAATATAAGTAGTTTATTGCATGTGCGATTTTTCCAACAATCAAGTTACAGAAGGAAAGAACGGAAATTTGCGTCATTACAGGAGCTCTTTATCATCATCCTTTTTTTTACGATACAATATGATACCCACTTGTACAGAAATATATATAGGCAGTGGGTCCGCCGCATCAACAACATGACTGTACCACGTATTTGCCTTGTGAATGAGTAAAAAGCTGCTCCCTTAAAGAAAATACGCATGTCGTTCACGTCAATTTCAAATTAAACCGTGCGCCGCATTGCTTTACATGTACATGCCAATTACAGCATATTTTTTTTATTTGTTAATGTTTCTTGTTAGTATTTTTTGTATCATTTATGTGATAGATTCCGAATTATTTTCCGTGTATTTTTATTTAAATTCATTTAACAGGTAAAGAATCATGTACAAAGTCCGGTTATTTTTTTTATCATCCCTCGTAATATCACAAGGATGCTATAAAATATCTTACGATGTGAGATATAAGAACGTGCAGCTACCGGCTATAAAGCAATTTAACACAATGATCAAGACCAATGAGACAAAGAATCAAAGAGCACTTTTATATTAATTGAAGAAGGTAAGCATAATAATGTAACATATGCTCTGCTCAGTAAGTAATTTATTGTGCCGACGAATAATTGACACCATTTTACTTGAATTGAAACCATGTTGCTTTTTATTAAATATAGATCTTAAAATTAGATTTAAAATCGGAATCCTGTAACTAAGTATTCTTATGAAGCTACGACAAACCGCTTAAAAATATAAACATAAGTTATCTGATATTGTTGTTATTGTTATACTTGTCTTTAGCTAAGTCCATGCATGTCACTCATCAAAAAAATGTATACCATTTTACATACATTAAAACTGGCTAGATAAAGTAATTGTATGAACATTTTATAGTATATACAAGTGACGTTTTACGCAAGAGTAAAATGGCTGCGAAGGAATTGGTTAAATGGAAAGGAATAAGTCAAATGTTGAGGAAAATATGATTAATGTGAAATGATTTGTCATAAAAGTAGCAAAATGTGTTTTGTGTGTGTGTTGTCTTTTTTACTTACACGTCAGCACATTGCACCTGTCAATATTTTGCCCTACCGGGGGGGGGGGGGCGGCGGGCATACACGGGGCTTTAGACAGAAGACCATTCCTGACAGGCGGGAATTTGACAAACTTATGGAATCCGGGTCCCGGGTAATAGACTTTGGCCGGTTTTTACATCCCGGGACTCGGGAATTTCGACGCCACAAAGTAAAAAAGGGGAGTAACCGCGAAAGGTCTCAAGTCGACGGCAAGTTGCAGACATGAAACTTTTCGATTTTTCCTACAATAGAGAAAATTGTGGGATAAGGCGAGAAGGTTGCCCCAGAATTGGGATTTATTTGCAAAGGTATACAGGGATTGTATTCTTCATTTGTTTTCTACCCAGACACTATGTGGAGCCTAGCGGTATTCATGTTTGTCATCTGTTTTCGCGAATAGACCCATTTATTTTGCGAGTCTGAAAGGCGTTGGACATCACATGAAACTGACACATATCTCGTATTAATAATACTAAATCCACAAAAGAAGGTCCACTTTGCCTGTAGAATATAAACGATTACAGCAGAAAATTTCGTATCGTTTGAGATAATCCCTTTAACTGCAGTATGAACTGATCAAGTGGCACAAAACGGATGTTGAATACATACACACAGAATTATGTTATTAATTATTCATTTTTTAATTATTTTAACACCTATGCGACCAGTGCAGATCCAGATCAGCCTGCACATCCGTGCAAGGGAGTCCCAATCCAAAGGCTGAAGTTACGGGACTCCAGTGAGCCTTGTTAGAATATGATTTTTAATAAAGTAAGAAAATGCATTTAAAATAGTCAAAACAGATCTAGATAAAATAATATATTTTTTTCAGATGTATTACCATCATTGTTTTTTATCATTTACTGTTTCAACTGCTTGACATAACGAGGCTTTGAATCTTGGCTATCGGTTTCATCTTTATTGGTCTTGTATTGCTTTACGGTCATGACTTGCTCTAATAAAAAGTAAATTGAATCTGCAGAAACTATGTTAAGGCTTTGTTAATCTGATAAGTATGAATGTATTAAATGTTCATTTATATTTAAACAGGTGAACAATTGTTTTGACCATTTGAAGAGTGTTGCTGCCAACCGAAAAAAGGGGCAAGGCAAAGGCGTCCGAGACACGGTCTTCGAAAAAGGTATTCAGGCACAATGACATTATGAGTTGAATTTCATAAATGATTGCCTCAACATTAAATGAGTCTGAGGCCAAAAAAACTCTTTTTTTCTGAAAGCCATACAAAACATAAGGGGTATTGCACTTTTGTGGTCTAAATATGTGTATTTTATCATTGACATGGTGGGGAATCGTTGATATGGTGACCTGTGATGTAACATGGTATCTTAAAGTCCCATTATGCATTTGTAAACTTTATTTGAAATAAAAGAGTATCCACTCCAATGACATCAGGTAGAATTCTGATATAAAAATTTGCATTTGATTTCTTAAAGACATAAAAGAAAGTCTTCGAAATACGCTATAAATATAATGCGCTCATGTAGCGCAAATGTAATAATTGGAGGTATGTTTGGATGAAAAAATAATTTCTGAAGAATAGTAATGTGGAAATGAGCCATTTTCTTCAATAAGAGGATGAGTATGATAAGTTTATTCAGTAATTGAATTTTACTCACAAAAGCATTAAAATTGGTGGATTCTCCTGAAAAAGCACAATATTGTTTATAATGTCACTGGAGGCTACTGCAAGTCCTGTCAGTTACGCGTACTCCAAAATATTTTCTGTTAAACAAAGATATTGACAAAAAATTTCACATGGACACCTGAATTTGAAAGATTATCAATTGCTGCAATACCATGTCATGTGGTCTCCATATCACATGATTCCCCTTCATAATTGCAAGATTAGTTTGATAGACTTAGTACTAGCAGATTTTTTAGAAAAATAATGTGTTGTCAACAAAAACGAAAAACAAAATTCTGTACCATTTTTGTTCCAATAGAATTAAAAACAACATATTGTTTTATCTATCAAAAATATATGTTGGAAATCTTTGTTAAGTTGTGCTACTAAATTATTATTTTTTAAACAATCCAGGCTCAAGCTCCTATCCAGGCTCAAGCTCCTATCAAGGTTCAAGCTCCTATATATCCCGACTCAAGCTCCCATCCAGGCTCCTGCTTCTATCCAGGCTCTTGAGGAGAGTGCACCAGATTGTGAGTACACCATGCTACTCAGCTTAAGAAAATTATGTCAGTTCTTTTTGTAGCTTTGTGTTTATGATGAGCTATAATTGTCGGTTCTCCATGAAAATTGGTCATAATGTTTGGCTGAAATCTCAGCAAAGTTCAAGGCTGAGTCATGTGGGGTCAAAAACTATGTCACTAGGTCAAATCTTAGAAAAAGAATGCGGACACATTATTCATTAGAGGCCACATTTTTGGCCCATTCTTCATGAAACTTTGTGTAAATGTTCATCTCTATGAAATCTAGAACATGGTAAAAATAAGGTCATGAGGGGTCAAAAAATAAGTCACTAGGTCAAATCTTAGAACATTTTTGGTCGAATTTAAATGAAACTTAATAAATTTGAAACCTTAAAGATTATAAAAATGCCCTTTTTTTCAGGTAAAAATGTGGAAGTGTCCAGGTTTGGCAGCAGGAGGAGGAAGAATGTCATTTTTAATGACTATTTGTATTAAATGTTAAAATAAAATAAGAAGTTAAAAGTGTTGTAAGTTTTTAGCTCATCTAAGCTGTGAGCACGAAGCTATTGTGATCATGATCGGTGAATGTCTGTCTTTGCAAATCTGGTGTCCTCAACTTTTAGTGTTTTAACACTCTAAGAGGCCGCCACAGATATGGTTCAATTATAATTAAGTTTGGTCAGCATGCTTACCATCCCTACAGAAACTGGGTCATGTGGAGTCAGAAACTAGGTTAGCAGGTTTATTTTGTAGCTCAACTTTAAATGTAAAATATGAAGAGCTTATACGATTGATTGTGTGTCCGTGTCCGCATTGGTTTAAGTTTTTTAAGTCATACATTCTATTCTATGAAAGATATTCAATTGAAACTAGGTACGGTATTTAGTGGGAATACCACTACCGAACTAAGAAGGCCTATAACCTGGATGCATTATTTTCAGAATTATGCCCCTTTATAACTTGAAAAATACCCATTTTATAAGTTTCTTCTAAGTCTAATTTTTTGAATACTATCAAAGTTATTAAACTAAAATTGATACATATATACTCATTGAGAGTGACTATACCTACCTTACTTCAGAGGCCCATTAATTTGGATTCATTATTTTCCTAATGAAAAGCCTTTGTACTTATATTTTTCATTGTTTTTCTAATAACAGTTTTATTAATTGATTGATCTCTTCGATATTTACCCTCTCCCCTACCTCTGGGGCATTTGATGCACAAAGCAGGCTCTAGGGTGGGGATTTAGACTTCAAACATTTTAAGATGTCAAATTCCCCTGGGTCAGCCCGCCGCCCCCGGGCGGGCAAAATAATGATAGGTGCACATGTGACGCAGTGGTGATTGGGTAAAATCTATTAAGGGGAAGCTTTATCACACATAGCTAAATAAAGTAACGTCGCACTGGCATTCAGCGCATTGTTCCGTCGTTCTATTTCTTTATTCGATGTGTATCTTTTAAACGTGAGGGTAAATTCGAAAATAAGTCAGACTCTGTGCGGGTTTACAATAGCGAGAGAGAAAAATAAGTAAAGCAATTGTAGTAAAACGATCTGGTATATACTTTAACCATATACAGTCCCTACTCTGATGCAGTTTTGGCCAATGCAAAACAGTACCCTTTAAATAGATGGAGACCAATAAATAGCTTAATTCGATACGTCATCATTTTCTGTCTTTTTAACTGGTCCTATATTTTGGATAAGCAACATTTAGGAACTAAAAATTGAATGAGATAGTACCCTATTTTTCGATTAGTTCCCTATATTTTATTCCAATCGTTTCAGCCAATTTGTGTTCACACGACGTCAAAGTTGATCATCAAGGCCCGTTTTTGAACATGACGTCGTTGCGTATCCTTGACAACTGTAACGGGTATCACAACACCATTGGCGGACAAAATGTCTTAAATTCTACAGCATTTTTTGTTTCTGTAAGCTGATATAAAATTTGTTGTTTTACACCGAAAAATGTTTGAAAAATGAAGAGAAAATGTCAAAATTGTGTAAAATTTGACTTTCAGTTTAGACGCAAATTTCGGCTTTAAAGCGGCTTATTTAAAAATTACTGACACAATGTTTTGATTTTTTTTCTTTAGACGACCTTTAAAATGTATACTTAGTGTAAATGACTAAAAAATAGGGAGTCACCGACTCATTTTCTTCGGTACACGTGATTTTATTTCCCTCACTCCATGAGTAATTTTGTAACGAAATTCGACGTATGCAGATACGTTTCGTGCAATATTGTTCAGCTTATCAGGATAATTGTTCTTGAATTAAACTTATACATATAAAACAACAACAATATGTTCATTGCAATTGATTAAAATTTAAAATGAGACATTACGATTAAAAAGCATATTTATATTTAAAATCTTAGCCGTTGATATTTTGCTTATTCATAACATACGCGCTATTTCGTACGAGCACGTCACCATTTCTGATTGATATATAGTCGATTTTGAGAACAGAAGCAAAGGCTGGAACCCGGGTTAGTAAAGTCTAAATACAGATATATTTCGATATAACATGTAACTTGAGCAAAAAGGAACTGTCAGCAGTGAGTAAACTTGCTATATATCTAACAACAAGTGTCTAGTTAACTATCATGGCCTTGGTTCAAGTGCAATTTTATTGAATTTATTATCGCCTTTCCATTGTGTGACGTTTTGGTTTGCTGGAAAAAAAATGTACGAAAAAAAGCAAATTTTCTTCTTTTTAAGCATGTTTAATTACTTCATAAGAATTTGTAGACAGACTCATGTAAAGAAAATGACTACAGGCGTTCAATGGCAACGGCAACGCGTTCGCTGCGCAAACAAATACAGCTGAGAGTTATCATTGCGGTGTAACTTTTTTATATTGTAATGCAATCAGATTAATGAACTTGACTCGAGAAATATGCCATAAGGAGCAAAAAGCAACTAAATATCTTTATGTAAATTTTGAAATTTACGGAAATTCAATCATAAAATAATATGTAGGCTACAAGAAGTTCTGCAAAGCTATACATTTTGTATTACCCACAATATGAGTGATATACTGTAAGTGATATTTATTTTATTTCACCTATTAAAACCCAGAATTTAACTTTTAAGCAAAACTGTTGCAGCAATTTGACAGAGTATATGATAAATAACTGTGCGAAATATTGACAAATTAAAATATACGGTTCATAAATGAAATTTAGTCAATTATATTAGCGTGAAGCTGAAACGTAAGCTCAGCGGGTGTTGGATTACAGAGGTAGCACTTTCGATTCTACAAGTAAATAAACATCTTTAGTACATTTTTCTCTCGTTTTGATTATCATTTAAGAGTATTGTTACGAGCCAGGCGTAACGAGAAAGAAAAGCCAGCAACAAACTTGTAACAATAACAAATTTATTACAGAAAAATTATTAAAGAAAAATAAAATAACAAATTACGTTTACAAATACCTGAAGTCCAAATAAAAATGAAATCTTAAATGTCTAGTCTGATCCTGGAATGATCCTTTTTTGAATAGCACAGTTAAATCCAAGTTAAATCCAAGAACACTTTAGAATAAATTCCCACAATAAAATCCACAAGAATAATTTTAACTATTTCAAAATAATCCAAGCTCCAATTAATCACTTAATATCCAAGTTGAATAATACTCCAAATATGATGACTTAAAACATAACTGATGACTTAAAAGATCACTGATGACTTAAAAGGTAAAAGTAATGAAAAATGTCACTTAATATATATTAACTAAGAAAATTCCTGAAAAGTCTATTATGTTCTACAGTAATCATAATCTAGCAACTTCAACAATGAAGAACATTCCGGAAGTTTCTATCTAAATATAATGCATGAATCAAATTCTAGTATTATCTACAACAGTTAAGAAAGTGCTAGTACATACATGTAGTTTATGTTCTAAAAATAGAACAATGATAATATTGGAAATACCAACTGGTCAGATATAAATTATATACATGTAATATGTTGCATACATAACAGTATCATAATGTTAAAAAACAACGATTAATTAAGGATTCGCCATAAAAGCTGTATTAAAATCGTTACTATTAAATTGGCCTTTGCAACTATTCATTATTCACTGTATAGCCAAATTTATGGTAGAATTAACAGGAAAATAAAAAAAAGTACTTGAAAACATTAAATTTAATGAAACGCTGTAAATACACGTCTGCGGATGTTAAGCAGAACATATATAGCGAACCAGACGGTCTTGAGAAAGGAGTGTTGCGTTGTAAATCTTTATACAAATAAAGATAATTTAATATATATACATTGTCTTTTTTGTCTGTACATGCTACGGACACTGTCGATGATTTGTCAATGTTTTACATGTTATGCCCACTGACCATTCAATCAGTATGTAATTGACATGTTAATAAAGCCGGAAAATATTACATTTTACTCAAAGTTTTACTTATTTTATGTTACTCTAACAAATGTCAGATCAGACTATTATGTTTTTCCTCTTGTAGAAAGTGTGTAATTCTGAAGTACATCTTTATTACAAAATCCGTATTTAAGAGAATAAAACATTTCATATTTTGGTAATTTCCTACCCTGTATTGTATCCATCTATTTTCCGCAGTGGACATAATGGCGTAAAATCCCTTTCATAGCGGGATTTTGACACAGAGCGATCTTCTTTAATGACAAACAAAATAACAAACGCCCCGTGATAGCGTGACTTTTATTTAAAGGGGTGTGTGATATAAAATCACGTATACCGAAAACACTGAGTCGGTGACCCCCTTTTTTTAGTCATTTACACTAAGTATACATTTTAAAAGACGTCTACAGAAAAAAAATCAAAAATTTATTTTAGGATTTTTTAAATAAGCCGCTTTAAAGCCGAAAATTGGGGCTAAACTGAAAGTCAAATTTTACACAATTTTCTCTCCATTTTTCAAAAAATTTTCGGTGTAAAACGATGAATTTTATATCAGATTAAAGGAAAAAATAATTTCCCGTCGGATGCTGTATAATTTCAGATATTCTGTTCGCCAATGGCGTTGTGATACCCGTAACAGTTGCCAAGGACACGCAACGAAGTCATGTTCAAAAACGGGCCTTGGTGGTCAACTTTGACGTTGTGTGTACAAAAATTGGCTGAAACTATAGAAATAAAATTAACAGAATCTAATCAGAAATATGGCCAACTTTCTGTATGACAATATTAAAGACGCTACTCGAAAGTTTTCAGTGTCGCGTTCTATCTTAAGTTTGAAAACTACCTCATTTTAGGAAATAAACCAGATGAGCAGTCCATTACTTGTTTACGAAATAAGAAAATATAATTCGCCGGATGGACAAGAATGTAAATAACGAAATGATTCTGCAATAAATTGAAAAAAAAAAAGAAAATGGGTACCAAAATGCTTTGCATATGCAAGTGAATGTTTTAATTTACTTTGCAATAATTCCTAATACTCGTAAAATTAATAGTGTCATTCGCAGTAAATCGTGCGACTTTTTAAAACTCATAAAATACTCGGCTGCTTTGCAACGAAATGTTGAAGTTATAATTCAGATAGTATAAATTATAAACAAAATTTTGTTAACGCATTATATATTGGACCAGTTCAGTGTTCCTAAGATTATAGAATATAGCTATTTGTACTTGTGTTCCTATTCTTAAATAGAATAGTAATGACAATGCATATCAAAATAAAAACTTTACACATATGTAAGAAATTAGTATTCAATTTATAGATATCAAAAATTGAAAAATATAGCAGATCCCTCGAATGCAATGAAAACAACAAAAATACATGAAAATTACAGATTATGTTTGATCGAGCCTGGTCCTTAGGGAACATGGAAAAGTGCAACCACACTCACGCCTCCTTGCACCGGCTCAAGTCATATTCAATCTTCAACCATTAATGTGTAGGCCTTTTTCAGTGATCCGTACCCAACATCTAACCCATTGACATTTGCAGCCATGTGCATACTACGAATAGTATACATGAACTTCTAGCAGTTACGCAATATAGATAATAATGTATTACTGTTGAAAGTCAGCCTTCTTTTAAAGAGGATAAGGAATTAAAACATTAATAAATGAATTGATCATACCTCAATCACGGTGCATATCCATATCGGTGCCCTCTTTGCGAAGTCTACTCAAACGGTACTCTTTTTGCACATGCACAGGTCATTCTCTGCTTAAAACAAACCAGCGATGGACAACAATGCATTAAAGTGTCATTGTACTAAGGAAATGAGGTATGACATGTGGAAAAGATATATACCACGGAACATTTCAATGTTTTATTTATGTGCTGATCTGTCATGTGCCCGTTTTTCAAGTACTGCACCTCAGCATATTGTTCGGGCTGAAATGAACCAGTTGCTTGATTATATATGCATCATAGATATTTCTTATGTTCGTTTATATATCATCTTCGGACAATTGGCAGTATATTGTCAAAAACAAATGTAAAATTCATAAACGTTCGGTTTGCAGCGGCACGGGCTACCTCTTTGCTTTTGAATTTTAGGGTACCCCCAAAATACGACATACGATTTTATTTGCGTTAATCGTTAAGTATGTAATATTTCTTATTTTTATGTACGTATATATACTAGAGTGTAATAATACGGAGTTCTGTTATTCAGAAATGTGAATAAATAAAATACGAGAACACAATTGTAAACATATAATGCTTATTCTTAGAACTGGTCAGTGGCTTAAATAAGAACTGCCCATTCAAGCATTCATGGAATTATACTGCTTCTGAAGGTCAAGGTAACCGAATCAGATAGATCTGATATATCATTAATTTACAGATTATGCGGCTGAGAACTCCAATTTTCGTACCATATTTTATGACATTTAATTTCATGTATTATGGCACACAATACAAAAGTTCATATAGAGTGGAATAAGATCAAATATGCGTCTCTTTCAGTATTACAGGAAAACCAACAGACAATTGCCAGCTGGCTGTGTAGCTTACTAACATAAACATAACTCGGGATTCGAACCAATGTAAGCTCCTATCAATAAAAATGCAGCAATATAAATTCATAGCACTAATAACGATATTGCACAGGTATTGCTGTTATCGTATCATCGAATCGAACTCGTCAAAATTTTAATGATGCAAACGTTTTCCCTGTTTATGACATTGTAGTACTGTGATGTTACCAAGACAGCACAACACCACGATTACCCACATGAAGCACCCTAGTTTATACATATTTTATACTTTTCAGAAATATGTGAGCGTGTGATGTATATGTCAAAGAAGGGTGATTTTGGTGTCCTGTTTTACATGTAGTTTCAACAATGTTACTCATTGGCCTATTACCTAATTAATATTTTTCTTCGGTCTGTTGCTTTAGTCAATCAGTACAGTTATAGTCATTTAGTATTTTGTATGGAAGTAAAACATTACATTGTTACGTGTTGCTCCTATTATGACACATAACTTTACATTTAACAACTTTCTCTCACCTCGGACATTAGAACAAATAAGATTCGTACTGTGCTGCTTTTTAAATTAATTTTCATCAATTTATAATTCCGCTGATGATAAATTATATGTAATGTATTTGCACTTGTTTATTTATTCATTTGTTTGTTATTTATTTAATAAATTTATTTATTTATTCATTTATTTATTCATTTTTTCATTGAATAAATGTAAAGCCGAATAATTGCTGTCGAATTCCGACTACCTGTATTGTAAAGTCTTATTCCATCTTTGCGTTTGTTGCTTCTTTACGTACTGTGCTAGGACGTGTACCCGTGTATAAAAAAACATTGAATAAGACGGTACCTCAATAGCAAAGAAGTGGCCCGTTTCGCTGCAAAACCGAAAGTGTTTTTATTAATGCTACATTTATTTTTTACTAATAACTGCTATTTTCCCGAAGACTATGTATAAATGAACATATGAAATATGTATGATGCATATATAATCAAGCCATTGGTTCATTTCACCCCGAAAAAATGTCGAGGTGATGGGCGAGACAAGACATGTCGATTTTATGTAGCTTATTGTGGGGTTGCAATATTATAATTGAAAATGGACATACCACAATAAACACTCAAAGATAAAACATCGTAGTGTTCCGTGGTATACATATTTTCCGCATGAAATACCTCCTTCAGAGAATGACCTGTGCATGTTCAAAGAGGGTACCGTTATGAGTAGATTTCACAAAGAGGGCACCGATATGGATATGCAAAATGTCAAACTATCAATAGACCCTTCTTAATATAATCTCATGCATATTTATAGATTTCTCAGAACAAGGCTAACAGGGCAAGCTTCAGTATCTATACTATGTAAACATTTCACAAATATATGGCCGTACGATTCGCATCTTCATATTGTACGCAACTTATACAGACATTATCTGTGTTATCAGTACTTTTTTGCTTACCTTACTCTTGTTGGTTAAAAGTGTATAAGCAATTTACTGAAAATGGATGTAAACAATTGGATGCTGAATTCCGCACCATATTTTCTCCTTAATTCAGCTATTAAAATAAAAGAATAAGTTTAATTTACTTTGTATTTGAAATCTGGAAACAAAGTGATCCCTCGAAAGCATTAATCACAACAAAATCAGAAGAAAATTGCAGTTTGAGTCTGTACATAGGGATATTGAATACGTGCAACATCCCTTACGCCTCCTAGCACCGTACTCAATTCTCAACACTCAAAAGTGCTGGCATCAATTATCCCGAAGGACCAGAAAAATATAACAACGCTGAAGTGAAGTAAGAGGAGAAAGTAAAAAAATAAAAGTCAAAATTTCTTGAAAAATTCTTGAATTCTGTCTAGTAAATGTTTTATTTACAGACAACCTGATCAAATCAAAGTAATGTTTTGTTTAGATATGACATCCCCGTCTTAAACATTATAAGGGAATTTCAGTATCTTCACACATGGTGTTGTTTATAGCAATGTAAAAATACATTTCATGTTAAGTAAGGAACGTTAAAGACCTATATATTATCACTTATATACTTTTTGAATTAATTACAGTATAAAATACTCAGTATAAACCAATTAAAATCATTTAATTGCAGATAACAGTCAAATCTTAAAGAAGCACACCTCCAGATTCATATTAATTTTCATAAAATTTTTTGACACGATTTAAGTAAAATATTGTGAGGTGAACAATCAAAGTAATTTGAATATTGCAATCGGCACTTACAATCCAAAAAAATACTAAAAAATGGTCATATGCAATATGGTGATAGAATAGTGCAAAGTCAATCTTAAGCTGCACATAATAGGTGATATTCAACTTGGATCTTGAATGGTTTTATCTTTCTTAAAATTTTGGTACATTTTTCACAATATTGATTTTTTTAAAACTATTTTGACTCATTGCTGTGGTATCATTACATTATACCACTTGTCCAGTTGGTCCAACTTGATTTCTATGTGGCCATGTTGGAACCCTGTACAGCTGGTATATAGCAAATCATTGAGGTACAAGGCACTAACCAACCTAGACATTCCATGTACGAGGGGACTGAAGATTCAAGAAAAATCTGTGCAAATGGTAATGGTTAAGATTCTGACACAATTATGTTTAAATGTTATATAAGTGTGATATTTAAATAAATCATTAGAAAAAATAAATAAATGAAAATTCAAAACAATGAGAAATCAGATTACTTTAGGTATGTAGTAACACAATCAAAGTAGCTTGGTTTATATCAAAGCACTGAAAATGGTGTATGCGGTAAGTAATTGACTAAGTAATTTAGCATCTGGCACAATTCCAATAACACACGTTCCATCAGGAAGTCCCGTGTCATTGCGAGAGTGACTGTCAAAAACAACAAAGGCAGTTCCATTGTAATAAATGCCAACCTTTAAAAACTAATAATACCAAGAGGACATGGAAAAACCTTTCACAATAGCAATGTCTAAGTTTTCCATCCCTGGTATATCATGTGTCTTGTAAATTTGGCCAGATTTTACCTGTTTATGTTTTACACAAAACTCTCATTTATTGTACATTATTAATTGAGACATTTTTTGGGGTTCAAAGAACACGTGGTCTTTTATCAGAAGATGAGAGGTTAGCAATGTTCAATACAGCAAACTACAAGCACTGAGAATATCGTTTAAATCTGGTGTTGATAGTGTTTCAACAGACGAATCACACATTTTTAAAAGAAAAACTAAACAACAATGCACACATTGCTTTCACAGGCCTGTTCTGGCAAGCATGCAGCACCCAGGTGATAATCTGCCTTACACTTCAATTTGAAAGCCATACTTCTAATAAGAATGAGCAATTATTGAAAAAACATTTTAAAAAATATTTAAGTATGGACAATATTCGTCGGATTTACGTATTTCATATAGGAAGTGTTTATGAATGTATTGTACTTACTGAATTTCACATTGAATATTAAATTGTGCTAGTTCAATATTAAATTCGTTTGGCGTGAAATTGATGATACCCATTACTTTAATATTACACCAATAAACACTTCCTATATGCACTACGTAAATAACCAGGGTATATCGAGTAACGTCCCTTAACTTGGAGTAAAATCGTTTTTTTTATTGTTGAAACAATACAAATGGTGCCGTATACAAACTGACGTTTTAATCCGTATTATTATATAAAACCGAATTATTAGCAAATTTTCAAAACTCTTACACCAATGAAAAGATCGAGATCTTAGTTTTGTACTAGTATATACTTCAAAAATTTTTTTTTAAACCGAAGGAAATTAAATTAACTGTGAGACATACCGCCTGTCACATCATATTACATACAATTTAAACTGAGAGATATGTAAACCGGTTAACTTTACTTGAAACTCAACTGATAAGAATAGCCTGTCGTCTGCTAGTTTGGAAACTGTTTATCTGTTATTCAAATGCCATGAAGATACAGCACAATTCAAATGCTATGAGGAATTCAGTGTCGTTCAAATTCCATGTGAAATTCAGTGTGCTTCATATTCCATGAGAAATTCAGTACAATTCGAATTCCATGTGGGATTAAGTGTGCTTTAAATTCAATGTGAAATTCAGTGCAATTCTAATTCCGTGTAAATTCAACACAATTTCAAATTTGTATCAATCCATCTCTGAATATCTGAATACTGAACAAGATTTGAAATGTAGTATTTTGGGTTTTTATATGGAAAAGACGGCAGTCCAAAAATAAATTTACAGGCTTACAACTAGCAGCAACTGAAAAAAGGCCTTCATGAAATACATTTACCAGCCACAGCAACTGAAAAATGGCCTGCTTGAAATACATTTACATACAGTTAAGCCTGAAACAAAATGAAATAAAAATCTGGAAACAAAGTGATCCCTCGGAAGCATTAATCACAACAAAATTACAAGAGAATTTCAGACTCGGTTTGATTGAGTCTGTACATGAAGGATACTGAATAAGTGCAACATCCCTCACGCCCCCTAGCACCGGCTTGAGCGGTACTCAATTCTCAACACTTAATAGTGCTGGCATCAATGATCCCGAAGGACCAGAAAAATATAACAACACTGAAGTGAAGTACGGGGCAACTTTGTACAGCTGCCACACAGCACTTGACACCTGCTGTTGAGAAGTATAAAAATCTTGAAACAAAGTGATCCCTCGAAAGCATTAATCACAACAAAATTTCAAGAGAATTGCAGACTCGATTTGATTGAGTCTGTACAAGAAGGATACTGAATAAGTGCAACATTCCTCACGCCCGCTAGCACCGGCTTGAGCGGTACTCAATTCTCAACACTTAATAGTGCTGGCATCAATGATCCAGAAGGACCAGAAAAATATTACAACACTGAAGTGAAGTACGGGGCAACTTTTTACAGCCGCCACACAGCAAAAGACTTGCACTTTTTACGATCAAATCACACGAAACCGCAAAAACACGATTGTTCACAATCTCCACGCAGTGATCTCCCTTAATTCTTCGGCGTAGACTGTACTGATAAAGGGAAGTAACCACTGCGAGGATTGTTGGATTGTTCACGGAATTCAGGGAAGTAACATCAGGCGTACTTCTACATTTTTTAAAATGTTTATTGTCACAATCTCATTCGAGTAATCAAAATCCATAAAATTACATAAAGATATAATGGCCCAGCATATGAAAAATCTTCGAATCATTGTAAAATGCTGGATTAACTTCCGGTTCCAGTTAAGATGGATAGAAAAATCTAGAGAGAGAAAATATAATTTTTATCTTGTTTAATCCTTTCTTGTAGTGAATTTGGTATAAAATATCCATGCATTCACTGATATAACGTCTATTTATCATTTTAAGGGACTGATGTAACGTCTATTTATCATATTTAGAAGTTTCCAGAAATGGCATCCCAAGCACCAAACAGTAAAAGTTGTGCGCAGTGTAAAACCGTATTTAAGAAATCGCACAAATCTTTGAATTGTCAGATATGTAGTTTTTGGTTTTGCTTGGAATGTAGCCATATTTCAGCTAAACTGTATGAGGCGTGAAAACATTAACCTGTAAAAAATTTGCCTTTTTATTGTGATGGCTGCACACGGGTCTTACCAAGACTAACTGAATTTGATCAACCCTCAGCAAACAAAATATCAAATTACTTGATTGTGAGAAGACGTTTAATGCTTTGAAAGAGGATATTGAGAAAATTGTTGAATCAAAGGTTGAAAATGCTATAGTTGAATTTAGGGAAAGGGAACAAAGGAAATGCAATATTATAGTCATAATGTGCCGGAATCTGGAAAGAAGTTAACGGATGCACAATTTCTTAGGGATATAGTTCAAGTTGTTAAATGATCAGATGTGAAAGTTGATAGCTTTGTAAGATTGGGCAAACCTGGTGTCAAGGCCAGGCTTATTAAAGTTCACCTTGAATCTGTAGATGATAAGCACAAAATTCTAAGTGGTGCAAAATATT